>NC_057862.1:682883813-683156313 GCF_019393635.1 Dromiciops gliroides
CAGGGGAATGGTTTTGACTCTTCAATAAGTGACTTGGTTGGGGGTGAGGGAAGGCAGCATAATTCTGTTTATACAGTCTGTAAAGTTCTCTTTACTTCCCATAGCCTCCAAGCCATTTCTGATCAAGTATGTACCAAAGCATGAAATACCTACCCTCCAATTTGTCAGTTGGATAAGACAGCTCCCCACCACCACCCAGCAGACCCTCCCTCCCCCTTTAGAGATGGAATCAAACATTGTTTTGTTTGGGGCCCAAAGAATGCTTGATGGGGATTGGAACTCTGGCCAGACTCTGCCAGTGCTGCAGGATTTTCCACATATTGCCTTTCCCTGGAAAAGAGATCTTTAAATTCCAAGGTGATGAACAGAGTGTACCATCTCACCATTTGTATAAAAGCTCCACATTTTATCAGGGAACCATGTAAAAATTCTAGCTCAGAGGGTGCTATCAGAAAAACCTGGAAAGACTTACATGAGCTGATGCAAAGTTAAATGTACTGTATACAAAGTAACAGCAATATTGTAAGATGATCAGCTGTGAATGATTTAGCTATTTTCAGCAATAAAATAATCCAAGACAATTCTGAAAGATTTATGAAAAATGCAATCCATCTCCAGAGAAAGAACTGATGGTGTCTGAATACAGATTGAAGCATAATTTTTTGTTCCTTTTTCTTAAGTTTTTTTTTGTTTTCTTTCACAACCTGACTAACATAGAAATGTTTTGCATTACTACATATGTATAACATATTGAATTAAGGGGGGAGGGAGGAAGATAATTTGGAACACAAAGTTTTAAAAATCAATGTTAAAAATTATTTTACATGCAATTTGGGGAAAAATAAATTTTTTTATAAATGGGGGAAAAAATTCTAGCCCAGGAAAAACACTGAGCATGAGTTGAGTAAAGGAACCCAACCAGTTCCACTCACCACCAGACCCTTGTCATGTTCAGGGCACAGTCAAAATAAAAAATGAACCAGGGCTTCATAAATGCCAAAACAGAGCTGCTCTGGCAGCAACCCCTTACCCAGAAAGCTCCTTGTAGAAGAGTAAGAGTAGCTGCCAGCTAGCTGCAAAGGGCCACCTCTTTTGATGGCTAAACAAACCATACTACATGGAATATGACAGTGCAGTAAGACAAAGAATGTGAGGAGCTCAGAGAAATGGAAAAAGAGCTGCATGAATTGATACATGAATTAAGCAGAACTAGGAAAGCAATCTACCCAATGAAAAGATCACTAAAAGGAAACCAAACTGACTTACTGGTCCTGAGAGAACCTGGGTCCTGTGGGAAGGGGAAGAGGAAGGGGGAGGGTGGAATATGGGGGCAGAATGTTACATACACTGACAGACTCTGTCACTGTTTGGGTTTGGTTTTTTGTTTGTTTGTTTGTTTGTTTTGAGGGAGAGAGGGGTCGGCTTAACTTTTTCTTTGTTATAAGGGGATGTTCAACCATCTAAAGTAGCTGCAATATGAAAAGACTTGCATAAAACTTTTTTTTAAAAAGGAACCATGTATTTGCCACTCAACCAAATGATTATAAAAAAGTATTTGGAGTTATGCTTCTTGGAAAATATTGTTTCCAATACACACAGAGCCAGCCTAGGACTGGAGATGTGAACACAATGATGCAACCTTGGTAGGGGAAAGGGAAGGGAAAGGAGAGAAGAGCAAAGAAGGAAGGTATAGTTTTCCAAGAACTGCATTTTTCTGACATCTTGTGCATATTGAGGCCCATGGAGACTTCCCATTTTCCACACTCAGCACTTTGGAGGTCAACAGGGTCAAGGAACCAGTATTCCCAATAGATCTCTGATAGTTCATCCAGAACAGCCCGGCTACCGACAGCTCCTCCCCTCTCGTTAGGAAGCTGACATTGATTTAAAGAATAAGCATTGCCTTGTTTCTTTTTAGCTATTTACTTAGTTATCTAGTTATTATTATAAGCCAAAAGCCAATGGAACCATTGGATGGATTGTGGTTCATAAATCGATCCATGTTCAAATCTGTACAGCCTATTCAATGTTGGGGAGAAAGGGGAGTGGCAGGAGGTAGAGCTCCCCTCCTTGTCATTTCACAGAAATATCTAATGTTCAGCTCATGCACAAGAGCTCCAGAAAACAACTGCAAATCCCATTGTCCACTTGGGCCTGGAAGCAACAACTGGAAGAGACAACAAAGGCATCATGACTGACCACGGCTGACATCTGTGGTAAAATAACGATCCCATTATTTTACCACAGATCATGCAAAACTATCAGGGCATTTGCAGGTGGGAGCTTTGTTCTTGGGGAAGCTGTTTGTCCCCAGATCTGAAGCTAAAGGATCATAATGTCACAGAGGTAGATAGAGATGGCAGTAGCCAAGCCTCTTCTGTACCTGTCTCCATGGCTTCAAGACCACGATGGAATCCCAATGCATTTTCACTGGATCCATGAGCCAATAAAGTGTACCAAGATATGCACCAAGATAGTGATCATATCATGTCATTTATAAGAATTTTAATTAATTTAATTAAAGACATCGATCATGTGTTCATTTATTATTTCCCCAATTAACCCACTCTGTCATAAATACTTTTATGGAAACAAGAACTCTGCAAGCCCATTTCTCATAACTCATGTACTCAGAGCACAGAACTACAGATCTGGAAAGCTGGCAGGGGTCTCAGGTCCAAGTCATGCCCAGAAGGCACTCTCACACACCCACCATACAACACAGCTCCACTAAGACCTCCAAGAAGGGCAGACCTGCTAACACACGACAAACAACTTCATGTCCCTTCAGCTCCAAACAAGAGATATTATTGGTCATTTTAAAGGTGGGGGAAGGTCTCTTATCTCTCCAATACATTAAAACACTTTACCTGAGTTGTTAAAGCTGGTGTTGTGCAAAGTATAACAGAGGAACATAAGCCCCTACAGCATAGCACAGCTTGGGTGCCACTCCTACGAGAGGAGGAGGGCATTTATTTGACATCGATTGTTCTTGGCGCAGGTCCAGTGCTAAGGACTTCACAAATATTGTCTCATCTAATCCTCATAACAGCACTGGAAGGTAGGTACTCTTACTAACCCTATTTGATAGTTAAGGAAACTATGGGCTTCAACAAACAGAGGCAAACAGATGTATTTAAACAGAGCCAACTCGGGAGTTCAATGTGTTATCAGTCCTCCTGTCAATGAAATGTAGATAATGACAGCCCAAAAGTTGAGGCACTCAGGTTAGGCCAGATCAGCCACTTAGATCCCGGAGGAACTTCAACTAGTCTTCTAGTCCAGCACTTCTCATGTTGTTTTGTGCGCATTTGTCTGCTTATTGTCTCCTCTTCTATTAGAATGTTCGCCCCTTGAAGGAAAGGACTATCTTTTTCACCTTATTTTGTATCCTTAGAGCTTATTGCAGTGCCTGGCACATAGTAGGCATTTAATAAATATTTGTTGACTTCAGCTGAATTGAAACACCTGAGGGATATTAAGTAATTCATCCAGGGTCACACAGGGCTGGGATTCGAACCCAAGCCCTCTGGTCCCAAGTCTGATTGTCTCTCCATTGCACAGGAATCAAGCCAGCTCCTGATTTTGCCAGAGAAATAAGGATTTCTCTACTTGCAGTGAGTCATACTTGCCAGGCTCTTACTTTTCAGTCTTCTTGACCCAAACAGTAAAATAAAAATGACTAAAGTCCCTCCAATGAAAATCAATTCTGCTACCTCATGTTTTTTTATAATAGTGAATTAAAATATCTCCATTTCTCCAATAGGATGTGGTTTGATTATTAAATCATTATTGAATCAAGTTCTGGAGGCAAAAAAAAAAATATCGGCAGCTTTTTCCTATGGTCTTCCAAGCAGTTGGATGGAGCCCACTGACTTTTCCTTGTTTTTGCTAACTTGGCTAGTGGTACTAGGGATGGCCTTCAAATACCAGTCAAGTACTAAACTACAGCTTCTCAACTCCCCCTGCCATTTTGTAGCTGTCCTCACCCCTCCCCACCCACACCAGGGCCTGAATTCCAGCCTGCTGCCTTTGGAAGCACTCACAGTGTTCTGGGCAAAACTGTAGGAAAATTACATGATGTGGGGTCAGCTGCCAAAATACAAGGTCTTTGTAACTGAATGCCAATAATGCTAGGGCATGGTCCTTTCCTCACTGGCTTTGTGAACCTGATACATTTTCCAGGGTTTGGAATGTCCATATACCATGTGTTCTAAGAAAAACTTAGGGTTTAGGAAAGAAGGAAGGAGGGATGGAAGGAAGGAGGGAAGGAGGGAAGGAAGGATGGAAGGAAGGAAGGAAGGAAGGAAAGAAGGAAGGAAGGAAAGAAGGGAGGGAGGGAGGGAGGGAAGGAAGGAAGGAAAGAAGGAAGGAAAGAAGGAAGGAGGAAGGAAGGAAGGAAGGAAGGAAGGAAGGAAGGAAGGAAGGAAGGAAGGAAGGAAGGAAGGAAGGAAGGAAGGGAGGGAGGGAGGAAGGAAAGAAGGGAAGGAGGGAGGGAGGGAAGGAAGGAAAGAAGGAAGGAAAGAAGGAAGGAGGAAGGAAGGAAGGAAGGAAGGAAGGAAGGAAGGAAGGAAGGAAGGAAGGAAGGAAGGAAGGAAGGAAGGAAGGAAGGAAGGAAGGAAGAGGAAGGAAGGGGTAGGGAAGGGGTAGGGAAGGGGTAGGGAAGGGAGGAGAAAAAATAGAAGAGGGGAGGAGAGAAGAGTAGAAATTGTCTTCCCTTCCTTCGCCTAGCTTCTTCTTGAAAGCCAAAAGCCTTGTAGACCTTTGGAGGATGGAGTTATATACACATGATACTGGACTTTAAAAGTAATCATTACTGTTGTTATTATTATTATATTATTATTATTATTATTATTATTATTATTATCAAGTGGTCCTCTCACTATAAATATGGATTTGAAAGCCTCTGAGTGGTTTGCCAAAACCCATCAGCTAATAAAGGGTTTAAACTTTGCCACTCTGGGGTTAATGTGGAAGGCTTGTCAACATCAGATTGTTTAGACATTAAGAAGAACGAGCTGTGTGCCTCCCTTTAAACCCCGCGTTCACCGGGAAGGCAGCATCTAGTGGATTTACCCTACTCTAAGTGTTTCCAGATGAGCCGCAGTGACGAGCTGCAGTCTCAGGGCACTTATTCATTCCACATTAAAATCTCATGTTCCCAAGCCTGAGCTGTTATCTGACGGAGATCTGATTAGGGATTACAGAAAAGAGGCACTTCCAGACCTGGAGCCCCAATAGATTAGGCAGCCCTGGTAACTGACTGGCAATCCACTTCTAACATGGGTGGGAAGGAACAAGCAAGGCAAGATGGTGGCAGCGCATCCTCAGGACAGGATGGAATGGGATGGGATGAGATGGAACAAAGATAGCCTTATGAGCCAAACTCAATAGCAACTCTCAAAGTAAGTAGACATCTCAGACCTGGCTAAGTAGAATTTAGAGTTTCACAGATTTTGACCCAGAAAGAACCTGAGGCCATCTGGTCCAATTCCCTTCACCTTCCAGATGAGGAAATGGAATCCTGGAAAGGTAAATGGACTTACACATCATAGAACTGGGCATGAAAGGAACCTTAGTGCTCATCTAGTTCAACACCCTTGTTTTGCACATGAACAAAGGAAAGCCCAGAGAGGGGAAGGAATTTAAAATCAAAGGATCATAGATTACATCAGTTGGTCAATAAGCTTTTATTGTCAGGCTCTGTGCAAAATGCTAGGGATTCCAAGTGCTTTTGCACCCTTGTTTTCAAAGAGCTCACATCCTAATGGGGAAGACGACATACAAATAACTGGGTACATACTAGATATACACAGAGCAGTTGGAAGCCGGTCTCAGAAGGGAGCATTGGACACTGGAGGGGACCGAGAAAAATCTCCTGCCCAAGGATTGGAGCTGGATCTTGAAGAAACCCAGGGTACACCCAGCGGATGTACCATCAAACCTCAGACAAGCTTTCCCCACCTCTAATCTACCAGAGAGGGTTTCAGAGGCAAGGATTAGGTCTGTTTCACTTGGTTGTGTGCCCAACACAATAGGACCGAGGCTTAGAGACACTTAACAAATGTTTTATGATTGGTTGATTGATTGATTGATGGGCCAGGTCTACTCAGATCACCAACCCATCAATTCTGCCTTGAGCCTCCAGCTGTGACTTTCACAAGGGAGGTGAAACAACAAGGAGAAGAAGAGGATGAAGAAAGGGGAATGAGAAAGAAAGCTAGGAGGAAACACTCTTGTAGTTCATCTAATTCAGGTCTACCTTTCCTCCTTATCAAGCAAGAGAAAGAAATCCCTTCCTGCCCCCCCCCCCGGGCCACCTATGTGTCTTTGGAATCAGAGATGTGGGTGCCCTCATCCCTTCTCAGAGAAGAGCCAGTGGTATTAATGGGCACCTTCCTTTGAGGCCCCTTACAAGATCTAGATCTCCTGGCAAAAAAAAACCCTATGTTCATTTGGGGTTTAGAAGTAGAGATGGGGTAGGACTTGGGGGAGGCAGAAGAACAAGAGGACAATTAGAAATCTGTGATGTCGGTACTAGAGAAAGAACAGAGAAACTCTGCTGTTTGGGGTTTTTGTTTGTTTGAATGTTTGCTTTTTCCCAATGACCCATCCTTTCAGTTCTGGCTTTTTTAACTGTCACTTTTTTTTTTCAAATGACCCTTTGTCACTTTGAAGAGGTTGGTGAAGTACCATGAACCCCCCAGCTGATAGGTTGTGGTCACAGGCTGCTGGGCAGCTTGGTCTCAGCCCTAGAGTCCATCAGAAGCACCTGTCACCGAACACTTGTCACCCGAGAAGGCCTAGCGGAACATCTCAAACACACCGACGAATGCCATCCTCTGGCCCACCTCCCATCGAGGCTCCCCCGAGGGAAAAGGGAGAGGACAGCTCCAAGCTGGGATTCCAGGTGGAGGTGATGGCAGAGGACAATGACAAAACCTGGCCCTCTTGGGCCCATGGGAGGATGGGAGGTCCATGGAGACCAGGCCAGCCAGCCCCATGGCAGTCAAAGGGAATCCTGTTGGGGTGCTGGGCAGCCCTTTTTCTGTTCTTAATGACTACTGAACACCAGCCTCTCTCCCCCTTATAATCACAGCAGTAGCTTGGGTCACACTGGAAAGCACCCTGGAATGACCCAGGCAGATGATGGGGAGGAGCAGGCAGAGGTACCCCAGCATCAGGAGGAAATGAGAAGCTCCTTGGATCTTGAGAGGCCAAGGGCCAAGCCCTCTACCTGACCCCTTACCTAACATCACCTGTGCCCCCAAAGGCAGGGCAAGCCACTTGTGGTAACTCTCCATCTCTAATAGTGACATTCTGTAAATCGAAAGAAAATGTAGAGGGACTGGCCTCCCTTTACACATGGGAGGAGGGGAAGTATGTTCTCTGCAATCATTAAAGTTTATTAGAAGCAACCCAGATGTGGATCTGCCAGATGCAGCTGGTGTAGCCTAGGTGGCAAACTTCTCTATGCAATCGTGCATATGGGTGTGGGTGTCTAGAAGAAGAATAATAACACAAATAATAGTAACTCACATTTATCATGCATTTTTACATTTTGCCCAACATGTTGGCCTATACTGAATCCATTTGCTACACAGACACACAGAGTTTAGATAGATGTATGTATGTATATACATGAATGCATGTACATGAGAGAGAGGCAGAGACAGCAAGAGAGAGAAGGAGGAGACAGAGAGATGATAGAGACAGAGAGGTAGTGGATAGGGAGCTGCTCTCAGCATCAGGGAGGCCTGAATTCATACCCTGCCTTAGACTCACATTAACTGAGCAACTCTGGGCAAGTCACTTCACCCTGTTTGCCTCAGTTTCCTCATCTGTAAAATGAACTGGAAAAGGAAATGGCAAACCACTCCAGTGTCCTTGCCAAGAAAACCCCAAACGGGGTCACAGAGAGTCAGACACGACTAAAATGACTGAATAACAACATGTCAGTCCCTGTTGTGCTAAATATTGGGGGCCCAAAGAAAAAGACAGTCCTGCCCTTGAGGTGTTCACAGTCTAATAGGAGAGACAACATGTAGAAAGAGAAATCCAGAGCAGAAGGGGGGTGCCTGAAGGGTGTATGCATGGATCTTTCCAGCTCTGTGAGCCCAGGCAAGTCAAGGAGGTAGGGTTAGATGAGAGAATATCAAAGGTCACCTCCAGCTCTAAAAATCTATCCCCTGGGCTCAGGTCCTAGCTCTAACACCTACTAGCCTCACGACCAAGACACTGAACTTTCTCTGAGCCTCCACTTCCCCATCTGTAAAATGAGAGCAATGAGGTTACTCTGAAAACTGTTCTGAAAAAGACAATTTTCACAGCAGAAAATAAACCTATGGGGTGGCTCTAGCTAACAGATCAAATCCCTATGGGGCCACCAAAGCCCAGTGGGGAGGCTCAGCTAGAAGGAAAGAATGGTTGCATTATCAACTAGTCAGTCAACAAACATATACATGCTTATTTACCAGGTACCATGCTAAATGTTGGGGATACAAAGAATGGCAAAAATAAATAAATAAACAAATGAATGAATGAATAGATAGATAGATAAATGGATAAATAATGATAACAGTAATAATAATGACAACAACAACAATAATAAATCCTTGCCTTCAAGGCATTTTGTGGTGTTCCCTGAATCTATTCTTTATCTTTGTTCATCATTGAGAGATCCAAGTCTGAAACAGAACTAATATAAATGAAAAACCACATGGCCCAGGAGGAAAGGAGAAAGAACTCAGTCGAGGTGCACCCCTGGCCTTCTCCCAACTGGGACCCTTGGGCTTGTTATTGCTCCTGTTGGTACAGGGATGCAAAAACTCATTCCTTCCACAATATCATGGCAGGGAGAGTCAGGAGGAAATGATGAAGGAACGATGCCAGCAGTTTTTCTGGGGCCAGCCAGGTGGGCCCTGCCCGCTTGGAGTAGACAACTGTACCCTTGCCAGCTGCAGCGCCCCCCCCAAAACACCCACCCCCTGCCTGTGAGTCATTATGTCACTGCCCGGCCTGGGAACCAAACACAGGCTGCAGCATGCTGGGTAATACTTTTAAAAGTCCATTTCCCCGAGCAAGGGAGAAGCAGGTGGAAATCAGAACCCCTGAAGGGCAGATACTGTGAAAGCCCCCAAAGGCAATTCTCCAGTAAACGAGCGAGCACGGCGAAGCTGGCATATATCCCAAACTTTTAAATTGACCTTCTCTCCGGAGCTGGGACTTAATGCCTCCAAACCAAGCTAATTCCAAAAGTCACCTTCTGTACAAGGGGTGTGGGGGCGGGGAGGGGTGTGTGTGTGTGGGGGGGGTGTCTGTGTCTGTGTGTCTGTGTGTCTGTGTGTCTGTGTGTGTGCCCATATTTAATAAATGGAAGCTCAGGTAAAGCCTTCCCTTGCAAGCCTTCTGACATCCTCAGCTGCTCAAATTAAATCTGAATGGTTCGTCTCTTTTTATTATATGATGGGCCATATGTCACCAAAATAAAAACCCAACTGAAATCCCAGTCCAGATAAAGGGCGTGAAAAACTGTTCCGGCCACAAAGTAGAGACCGTGTGGAAATTGTATTCAATGAGAACACCCAGCCCACCTCCCGTTTCGAACAACAACACCCCCCCAAAAAAAAAAAAAAACAATTCAGGAAGGAAATTGTGGTTAAATCATCTCCTGGTTTGGCCCAAAAAAGGGGAAAGGAATTTTGTTCAAGCGCTTGGTTCTAAGCAGGACTCACACATGCTCATAAAAAGCGGGATTGTATTGCTCTGCGCCGGGCTGTCAAATTCTCAGCAATGAAATACAGAGCCTGACTTGCCTGGTCCCCCGAGTCCCACCCCCACAGACCACCAGAAAGGAACAAGGAGGAGGCTGCGCAGGCTCCCCGGCCTTCCCGAGGAGCATCTTGTTTACGGTCCCGCTCTTCGATTGCCTTTTCTGGCCCGCACATCTCTGGACCCAATCGAGCTTCCACCATTGTCAGACTCTGTAGCTGACTAAGGGGCAGGGCTCCTCCCGGGACAGCCATCCCGTTTGGGGGTTGCTGCAGGGGTTGGTTTGGATCTGAGGCTGAGAGGGGGCTGGCTTTCTCTATTTGGCTTTTGGGGGTTTTATTGGGTTGGGGTATTTGTTGTTATTTACAAACATCCAGTAACTTAATCTTCTAGTCGGAGATGCCAGAGCATTGCAGCAGCTATTTAGGTGGTTTTAATAAAAACAAAATTAACTTTTTAAAGGAGGGGTGGGAGAAAGGAAGGAATAAGGGAAGGAAGGAAGGGAGGGAGGGAGAAAGGGAGGAAACTACAGAAAAAAAGAAAGAATTGAAAATGAGAAAAATAGAAAAATAGAACTAGAGAAAAGAAAAAGAGAGAAATAGAACTACAGAAAGCAAAAAAGCAAGAGAACTGAAAATGAAAAAATAAAGAACTTGAGAAAGGAAAAGAGAAAGAAAAAGAAGGAAAGAAAAAAAGAAAGAAGGAAAGAAAGAAGGAAAATATTACCATTTCACAAGTCCCCCCTGTGGCCTCAAAAGCCCCTCCTCCCCCATCAAAAATTCATAAAGGGGATCAGCATTCTTAACTGAATGGATCCCAGTGGCACCATAGACCTTGTTGGAGAGAGAGGCAATAAATATCGAATTATACACCTCATGGGCAGAAAGGGCTGAAGACTGGGCCTCCAACCCTACACATGGTCCCTGGGGGAGCTGGCTCCAGACTCAAGGTCCAGCACAACAAGGAAATGGGTCAAGTGTGTCAATTTCTAGACCACTGACCTCTGACCCATTTAATGACCCTGGGAGTCCACCTTCTAAACATCAGCTGCATCACATACCACATGAAAATGGTCCAATGCCTTGAAGGGAGTGGGGTGAGGGGCGTGGAGGGGATGAGGTGATGTGGGGGCAGAAGAAGAAATGGGAGCTGGCCCACCTGGCTAAAAGTCGGGGAAAGAAGCTTCTAGGGCCAGGTTGATCTGCTGGTCAAATAGAGGAAGACCAGACCAGGAAAAAGACAAGAGCTCTGGTAAGCACAGGTTTGCTGCTCAGAGAGATTTCATGAGTAGAGCGCCTTGGGCGTGAGACTGGGAATTGGGAAACCTGGGTTCAAATCCACTGTGTGAGTATGGGCAGATCATTTTAATCTCTGATTTCCTGTGCTGGCATCTGTAAAGCCTATCCTCTGGGACTGGTATTGGGAAAGTCCTTAGCAAACCTGATTGAACTGTCAGAAAGAGGAAGGCTTGGAACACAGAAAACCTAGGTCCAAATACTGCTTCTGGGACTCACAGGCTATGTCACCTAGGCAAGTCATCTACTACCCTGATAACCTCAGTTTCCCCATTCCTCACCTACTTCCTTATATCAAGTTGTCATGAGGTATAAAGGAGATGTGTAAAGTGTTTTGTAAGCTCTGTAGAGCTAGTTACTATAGTTATGCTTGATTACTTGATCATCCCATCACCACCCCCTTTGCATAGACCACCCTCTCCCCATTTCCTTTCTCTTCCCCCTCCCCAAATTCTACACCCCTTTCAAGACACAGCTCAAGCCCCCTCCACTCTGAAGCATTCCTGGGTGTCTCCAGCCCTTCCCAATCTTCCATTTCTCTGATTTCAAGGTCAAACCTTAATCATATACCATCTTGTACCCCAGTGTGGGGGCCAAATTTAATATATGAAGAGTTAATTTTACCACACCAGGAATAATCTGAAAGTTGCAAGGGACCTCCAGAGCCACCTAGTCTGAGACATACCCACAAGGAATTCTTTGTATGATGTTTGTTACAAGGAATTTGCTTCTGTAAGGAGACTCAAATGCCCATGAGGGAGAGGCCCACTTCTGCTGAATCCCCCACAGAAAAGACATATAGTAGGAGCTTGATTAATACTCCTTAATTGATTGAACAAATAAAACGGCAGGTTTGAGCTCTAAAATAAAATTGGGAATCGGGAAGCTGAGGCACAAATTCAAGCAGCAATTGGCTAGAAAGATTGTTTTCCCTCATTTTAGAAATCTTCAATTTAGGACCATTTAGTGAAAGCTCTACAGAGCAGAAAAGCACACTCTAAGCAAGCTGAAAGCTCATCTAGCTGGTCCAATGCCCCCATTTGATGGAGAGGAACACTGAGACCCCAAAAGGAAACATGACCTGGCTAGTTTACCCAGGGAGTATGACACAGGACCACGATTCATACCCTGGTCTTTTGACTCCAACACCAATGACCTTTGGCTCCCTCCTACCTCCCTCAAGGATTTTCTGAGCACACCCACAGAAATATCATTTCCTGGAAGGGTCTTTGTACAACACAAGGTGCCATCTTGTTTTTTTTCTTTGTTTACCCAGGGCCCAGCAAACTGGAAGTGCTTGATTAAAGATATGTGAGCTGATAATAGTGTTAATAATAGCTAACATTTATGTAATTCTTTACGATTTGCAAAGTACTTTGCAAAATATCTTTGTTGATCTTCACAATGCCTCTAGGAGGTAGGTGCTATGGGTAGCACTATTTTACAGGAGAGGTGAGGTGGGTTATTTTTAAAAATGTACCTGGCAGGGGTAGCTAGGTGGCGCAGTGGATAAAGCACCAGCCCTGGATTCAGGAGTACCTGAGTTCAAATCCGGCCTCAGACACTTCCTAGCTGTGTGACCCTGGGCAAGTCACTTAACCCCCATTGCCCTGCAAAAAACAAAAGTACCTGGCGTGATAGGAGGTTCAAGTCCCACCTCTGACATGAGGGGAGAAGAGAATGAAGCAAAACCCCCAAAGAGGACTGTGAGTTCCTTGAGGGCAGGGACTGTCTTTTGCCTCTTTTTGCATGCCCAGTGTCTAGTACACAGTAGATACTTAATAAATGTTTATTGACAGACTGAAAAAAAGAATGTACCTGGCACTATTCATCCTTGGAGGCAGCCTAGGCATTCCAATCTGCTCTTGTGAATAAAAAAAATAGACACAATAAAGTTCAGAGGCCGATCTGTATATATGTGTGTGTATATATGTATACATGTTTCCTGATTTCAGACATCTGATCTTGGGCGTCGAAGCCAAACGTCCTTTGATATTTCTTTGCTTTTTTCCCTGCTCTAGGGGAGATTCTTTCCAACATCCCCAGCAGACTGGACGTTGTAGAGTACCATCTGAGAAACCTTTATCTTTGCATTGACTGAGGGACTCCTGGTCCGGTTGGCCAGTAGCCAGGCACTCGTTCATTTCTTCCCTGCTTGAAGCCCTGCAATGAGGGGGCTTCCCCGCCACCACCACCACTTCCCAAGGCAGCTCTTCACTTTTAAACAGTTCTAATTATTAGGAAGGCACTTGTTTTGTTTTTCCTTCTACTAACCCTAAATCTGGGTCTTTCCAATTCAATAATTATACCTAAGTACATTTAGGGAGCTCCTTCCACCAAGAGGACATTTATATGTGTCCCAGGGAATAGCCTGAGGCTAAGGCAATTTACCAAGGTCACACATGTCATGTGGGAAATTTGAACCCAAGTTCATTTGAACAATTCATCAAGTAATTCTGATTCAAGTCTAGGACCTACTCACCATCCCAAGCTGCCTGATATGATGTAATATTTCAAGTTCTCCAAAGTGATTTACATAGATTATCTATTTAAGTTGATAAATTTTTATTATGTGCTTATATTATACAAAGTACTGAGCTTTCAATGCAAGGTATCACAGGAGAGGAAGATGAGACTATTGTTTCCAAATACTTTAAGAGAACTATCAAGTTTCTCCTCAGTCTTTTCTTTTTAAATTTTAAAATACATATTTTTTTTAGTTTTTGAGGGGCCCAGGGTTACACAGCTAGTAAGTGTCAAATGTCTGAGGTCACATTTGAACTCTGGTTCTCCTGAATCCAGAGCCAGTTCTTGATCCACTTCTCCACCTAGCTGCCCCTGAGACTATTGTTTATAAATATTGTTAAAGGTTAAGCATTGCCAATGAACTTCACTGCAGTAATGAAAGTGGGCTGAATTTAGCCTCAAAGTTAGGGTTCAAACCCTAACTCCATCACTTGCTACTACCTCTGGGAGCTCAAGTAAATCATTTCCTCCCTTTCCCTGGGTCTGACTGTTCTTATTTATAAAATTAAGGGACTGGGGACTAGACAACTCCCAGTGTCCTTTCTACCTCTAAATCTATGCAGCCTCAACCTGAACAATAACTGTGTAGGATGGGAAGCTGTTGGGGTTTTCTCTCTCTTCTTCAAATGACATCAATGTACTTACCTGTGTCTTGGCCATGTAAACTCCTGGAGGTAAGTGTGTCTTTGTTCCCTTGTGCCTAGCAAAAGCTTTAAAAAAGTCATGTTTAATTGAACTGAATTGACTCCATCCCCTTAGTATAGTGCCTGGCACATAGTAAGTGCTTAATAAATGCTTGTTGGAATCATCAGATTGTGAATGTGATCTGCACCAGTAGGGAGAAAACCTTTAATGACAGAAACTAGATCCAATTACCCCCAAAACAAACAAAAACCAGAGAATTAGTATCGGCTAATAAAGCTTCTCTGAAATCAGAATAGAAAGACTCTTTCCAAGTGGTTGTTGATAATTTTTAACAGACTTGTTCATGAAAGTGCCCTGTACATTCTCTCTCTCTCTCTCTCTCTCTCTCTCTCTCTCTCTCTCTCTCTCTCTCTCTCTCTCTCTCTCTCTCTCTCTCTCTCTCTCTCCTTTGATCCAAACAAGGTTCAAGGCCATGGTGGAAAGGTAGGATGGGAAGAGAGACTGAATTCCAGGCTCTTACCAAGCTCTCTTTGTCTCGGACACCATCTTTCTTTCTGTGTTTAAATACCCTGGCTCATAAGTGGCCGCAATGCTCATGAATTATAAAAGTGCTCTGGGTATTCCCATTGCTAGGCATGCATCAACCAAGCCTATAAGCTAGAGAGAAGATGATGGGTTTTATCTTGGATGCCAATGGAAATTTAGAAAACAAAACAACATCCGCCCCCCCCCAAAAAAAATGTTTTGCTCATGATTTTTCCCCTCCCAAAGTCAAATACTCCTCTAATACTCATGACCCTATTAGTTCATGCATTCAGATGATGTCTCCAATGAGGAAAGATCTCAACCTATCTCTCCTTTGTGCTCATCATCCGTGGCATCTCAGAGGTTCAAAACAGGAAATCTACCCCAAAGGTCCAAAGCTTTGTTCCATTTTTTCAAAATCATACCTTTTTTGCTCAATATCACACATTGTTTTTCAAAAAAGCATTTTTGAAAAATGTGTAAGTATTTAAGACCATTGAAAATAATGAAATTAAATGATAATAATTCAAATAACATTTGAAAAGGCAACCCCAGGTCCTTAGAATCCTAGGAATAGGAAAATGGTACACAGGGTAGGAAAGTGTTAAAAGAAAATGTATGTGCTTGTTCATGGAGACATGTGTGGGTGTAAAGTAGTGACTGGGTAAAAGAATTCTGGGATTTGTATCTGGAGTGGAAATAAGTTTTCCAAATGCAGTATAAGGGGAGAGGGGAGGAGGGGCACTTACAGAATAGCTCAACTCCCTGCTTTATCCATGAACAAATTTGGCTAAATGAATGGGAATGTCAGATTTACACCATTGCATTAACCAGATAATTGAAAGAGTATGCAAACCGCCTGACAAATCCAGGTTGGCCAACATTTACAAGGAAACGACATTTACTAGGCAGGCAGTAGGGGGGCGTTTGGTAGTGGAATTGAGGGAACTCATTAGGAGTGGGTATTCCTAATGAAACCCCTTTTCCAAGCCAGTAAATTTGCCCGTGCCCTTCAGTGTCCATGTACTGGCAATAGTCCAGATTTCCCGCTTCTGCTAAGGGAGTGTGTGTGTGTGTGTGTGTGTGTGTGTGTGTGTGTGTGTGTGTGTATGTGTGTGTGTGTGTGTGTGTTTAATGGATGGATATCTTCAAAAGTTGCAAAGCTCAGCTCTGCAGCTGTCCCTCCTGGGTGTTCTCAGAGATCTCACCCCCTTTGCTTTTTCATCTACCCACTCAAGAAACATCTCAGCCGTACCCCTGTTCCTTTGCCCAGAAGTCAGCCAGTCCATCTGGTTCAGTTCACCAAGCAGTCATCAAGCATCTACTATGTGTCAGGCATTGTGCTAGGGGCACAAAGGTAAAAAAGAAATAAGAGTCCCTGCCTTCAGAGAACATATATTGTAGGGAGGGAAAATGAAGTCCCATAAAAATAGTTCCGTGTGGGGCAGCTAGGTGGCGTAGTGGATAAAGCACTGGCCCTGGAGTCAGGAGGACCTGAGTTCAAATCCAGCCTCAGACACTTGACCCGTACTAGCTATGTGACCCTGGGCAAATCACTTAACCCTCATTGCCTTGCAAAACAACAACAACAAAAAGCAAAAAGCAAACAACAACAACAAAAAAGAAAATAGTTCGGTGTGAGGGAGGAACCAACAACTGGGAGACACTGAGGAAAGATGGCACTGAGCTGAGCCTTGAAGGGAGCTAGGGGTTCCAAGATGTGGAGGTGAGGAGGTGGCAGTGCTGGGCTTCTGGGGTTTGGGGGAGTTTTGGGGGGATGTGGGGAGAGGAGGAGGAGAAAAGCTGTGGTCAGATAAAGCAGGCAAAATTAAAGCATGGCCTGGAATGTTAAAAATAATTGGGGGATTTGACTAATGAGCCCCATTTGGGGCTCTCTGTGCTGCATAGATTTCTCAGCCATGGCCCCCAAACTAGTCTCATAAACCTCCCAATGGCCTCCATAAGCAATCACACCCTCCCCTTCTGCCAACTCAAGTCACTTGTGTACTTTAAACTGAGATGGATTTGAGTTCCAATCTTCTCAGGGGCTGAGTATAAACTGCACGGGGTCTCCATGGCTTCTTCTCAGGAGAGACCCCAGCAGGAAACTTGGTGAGGGGAGAAGACAGGGTTATCTCGATGCCAATGAGCCAGCTAGTCAGCCTCCTCCTTAACAGGACAGCCTTCCGCTGACCAGAAAGCCAGGCTGGTCCTTGAACATGGCACCCCGTCTTCCAATGCCATGTATGTCTACTAATCATCCCCTCATTTTCCCTGCTTCCTTCAACATGCCCCCCTTCTATAAGAGGTCTTTCTAGTTACTCCAGCTGTTTTCAGGTTTCCTACCATATGTTCTCTACATATCTTGTATGGACCTAGTTATTTACATATTGACATGGGCAGCTAGGCGGTACAGTAGACAGAGCACCAGGCCTAGAATCAGGAAGACTCATCTTGCCGAGTTCAAGTCTGGCCTTAGACACTTACCAGCTGTGTGACCCTGGGCAAGTCACTTAACCCTATTTGCCTCAGTTTCCTTATTTGTAAAATGAGCTAGAGAAGCACATGGCAAACCACTCCATTCTCTCTGCCAAGAAAATCCCAAACGGGATCACAAAGGGTTAGACACAACTGAACAATAACAACAAATTTACACGCTGTCTGTCTCCCACCCTTAGAATGTGAGCTCCTTGAGGATGGGGACTGTTTTTGTCTTTCTTTGTACCCCAAGCTTAGTACAGTGTCCAGTCCATGGAAAGCCATTAATAAAGGTTTGTTGACTGACTGAGACCCAAGTTCTAGTCTTAGTAGAAGCATAACTCCCTGGACATCGTGAAACACATGACCTTGGGGCATCATTGAGTCATGGAATGTTTAAGCAAGAAGGGACCTTAAAGGTCCCTGAAGATGCCTCCTCTTTGAGCAAATTGTTTTCTGTCAGCAGAATGCCAGTCCCCTGAGGACAGGAACTATATGATTTTGTTCTGTATCCTCAGTGCCAGGCACTGAGTAGGTGCGTGATAAATGACTTTTCAATTCGTTTTTCAATAAATGAAAATTTTCTCTCCCACCCACTTCCCTTCCCCAATGAAAAAAAAAAAGAAAAAAAGAAAAAGAAAACCTTGTAACAAATATGCTTAGTCAAGCAAAACAAATTCCCACGTTGTACATATCTGGAAAAACATCTGTCTCGATGGGCACTTGGAGCCCATCGCCTCTGTGTCAAGAGGCGGTGGGTGGGAGCTTCATAATAACAGTCCACATTTAGATATTGTGTTTCAATAGCCCCTTCCCACAGAGACTAAGGAGCAGAGATGACAATTAAGTCCCTAAGTCTTGAAGGGAAGTTCTCTCTGCCCTGTCTCTGGGTCTAACAGGCATCTCTCAGGCCATCCCAGTGGCCAGGCTCCAGACTGATTCTCCCCAAGATTCGATTCCTTCTTAAAGAGACAGAAAGAGTATCCAAAGGTATATAGAAGGGACTGTTGAAGCAGGAATTACAACAGCTTGAAAGCTTTCTCAGCAGTTTGCATATATCTGACCTCGATAGGTCTGTGCTGTAGGTGCTATCGTTACCCCTACAAGCACTTTTTACAGATGAGGAAACTGAGGCTCAAAGACCTTATATCACTTGTCCAAGAACACCCAGCTATGAAGTACCTGAGCAGAGGCTAGATTCAGATCATTAACCCCATCCATTACTTCACAATGCCTCCCCTTAGAAAAAAAGAAACTAAAGCTCAGACAGGGGAGTGACTTGTCTAAGGCCACATAGCTATAAAGTGAAAGTGGTAGGATTTGAACCCAAATCCTCCAACTCCAATTTGTACCATGCATAGTAAAAGCAGACAACCTTCAGAGATTCCTTGTGAATATCTACCAATTCACAAATGTTTCCATTTCCCATGAATGGTGCAAAATTAATTAAATTCTTTCCTAACCTAGGTGAATTCCAAACACACCCTGGCTCACCCCTGAGCCATCCTGCCCTGTCCACCCTCCTCACACCCACTGACATTCTCATACTTCCCGCTGACCAGGCATCAGATATTAGGGTCTGGGAGCTCAGAGAGGTGGGTGGCCAAGAGCACTGACCCACTAACAAGAGGACCATAGGTCAGTCACTACCGTTCTGACTCTGTCGGATGCCAGATTAGCTTCCTGGCCATGGAACAAAGGCATTCCCATATCATGGGATCACGGGTACAGAACTGGGAAGGCTCTCAAAAGTCACTGCATTCAGCCTCTCACTTTACAGATGAAGAAACTGAGGCCCAGAGAGGAAAAGTGACCTTCACAGGGTCTAACAGGTCGTAAGTAGCAAAGCTGAGATTTGAACCCAGGTCTTCTGCCCCTTTCTGTTTCGGGGCACTCTCATGTAGTATTAGGATTGCCACATTTTGTGCCCCAACATACCTTCTGTTAGTAGCCCCCTACCCCTTACCCACTACTTCCTCTGCCATTGGAACATGCTTGTCCCATCCACCCACACAAGCCTCTCCCCATTCCAGTCCATCCTCCACACTGCTGCCAAAGTAATTTTCCCTAAATGCAGAGCTGACCATGTGACTTCCCTACTCAATCAACTCAAGTGGCATCTTCTCAAAAATGAATTCTTCTGTTCAGCTTTTAAAACCCAACCCAACTGAGCCCCAGCCTACCTTTCTGGACTCGTTGGCCATTATTCCCCCTCCTGTATCCTGCTACAGAGCCAAGCTCACCTTTTCGACACACAGCCCTCTGTCCTATCTCCGTGCCTTTGCACTGACCATTCCCTCCATCCCTGCAATGCACTCCCCACATAGCTCCACCTCAAAGGGCTCCATTATTTCTGTAAGATGTGGCTCAGGCACCATCTTCTGCAAGAAGCCTTTCCTGACCCCCCCCCTCCAAATGCTAGCATCCTTCTTCCAAACTTACCTATAGAGCCTATGCGGAGAAATGAAAGGAAATCACATTTTGTGGAGGAGGGGGAGGAGGAGGAGGAGAACAAGAAGAAGAGAGAGGAGGAGAAAGTCATTTTATCCATCTGTACGCAAATTAAATATCAAAGAAGAGTAACAAGATAGCAACTTGTCCCGGGCCCATTTCTAGAGACTCACAAAAATGATAGGAATAGAAGCTGGACTTGTGATTTCATTTGCTAGAAATACCTCCCAGAGATGGATGCTCATTGGCAACTACTTTGCAAATTATACTGTTAGAGTTGTGCACTAAGAGGTTCAGTAACACAGCCAGGTCTTCTTGGCTCCAAGGTCAACTCTCTAACAACAATATCAGTATCACCCTCACATCATCTTTATTATTGACCACACCTTTCCAAGACATTAAGATTTACAAAGTGTTTTATTCACATTGTCTCATGGGATCCCTGAGACAGTGTTTGTGAATGCAATGATTATGGGACCATGTGTGAACAGACAGAAAAAACAAACAGTACCGAGTTCAACTGCCTGCTATCTTCCAGTCTACCCTTTCAAATGAACCATTAAAAATGTCAACTTCAACCAACATTTGTTAAGGACGACTGTGGGCAGAGTCCTGTGCTCGATGTAAAGTTCACAACAGGCAGCCTGGCCTGTTAGTGGGAGCAGTAGAGTCAGGGGCAGCTAGGTGGTGCAGTGGATAAAGCACTGGCCCTGTATTCAGGAGGACCTGAATTTAAATATGGCCTCAGACACTTGACACTTACTAGCTGTGTGACCCTGGGCAAGTCACTTAACCCTCATTGCCCCACAAAGAGAGACAGAGAAACACAGAGAGAGAGAGAGATGGCAGTACAGTCAGGAGAATCTGGGTTCAAAGCCCACCACTAACAGTTACTGGCTCTATGACCATGGCCAAGTTACCCAGCCTCCCTGAGGGTCAGTTACCTCATGGGTAGAATGGGAATAAGAATTCCTGCTGTATCTCTGTCATGGGGTCATTGGGAAGAGCCAGTGAGGTAACCTCTGTGAACCAGTAGAATACACACTCCTTGAGGGCAGGGACCCCTTTTCACTTTTGTCTTTGTCTGCCCTGCACACAAAGTGTGCTGGGCTCTGGGCTGGCACGCAGTTAGCCAATGCTCACTGAATGATGTAGAAAGCATCTTATAAACCTTAAGCCATCTCCCGATCATCGGATATTAGCCTAAGCTCACACTGGAGGTGATGTAGACACAAAACGATACGCAGCAAGTGCCTAAGAGAGAAACCATTCCAATTTCATCGTGTTGCCCTCTTAGCCCAGTCCATCTTCTATCTACACCTAGGTCTCTAGACCAAGAAGGGAGTGTGGGAGCAGAGGAAGTTCCCACCACCACCACCACTATCACCACTGGCTGGAATTGCCTCCATCTTATCCACACACAGTAGACTCAGACCAGGTTTGATTAGATACAGCCTCACAACTCAGAGTTTCCCAACCCCAGCCAAACAGCATCAAGCTTCAGCATAAACTTGTGCTAACTAGCTCCCATAGTTCCCATATGCTCAGAGATGGTGTTTGAGCCAACTCGGTACCTTATAATTATAAACACCCGTCTTTCAGCTCTTCTGCGTATTCTTCCCAGGCAGAACGGAAATATGTCCCTTAAATTAGCACGCGGCATACGGACTGGGTGCCAAACTTGGGTTAGCACAAACAGGGTAAATAAAGCAGCACCAAATTAAAATGGTAAAATAAACTTCTTTCTGCTCCAGTGGAAACTGCTAAGTCCTAGCTGAATGTCAGCTAATGGGTCCGGGAAAAAGGATATCCCTCAAATTGTAGCTCTTGGCTCAGGAGGGAGGTTTTCTCATCCAAGGATCTCTAAGCAATTTCTTGCAAGACCCTAGCAATGGTTGGGGGGGTGGGTAGAGGGAGATGCCATTTATTTTGCAAACTGTTCTGCTATCTTCTTAATCCAGGATTCCATTCCAGTGCAGTGCTGTAAAGGTTTATATTTTTATCCCTATGTAACAGATGAAGGGAGGGGAGGCATTTTTCAGAGGGACAAATGAAAGCATATAGAATGAGGTGGCTTGGCAAAGGTTACACCAAAAGAAGATGCTGAAATGTTGGTTTAACAAACCCACCAGAAGTAGGTGCTTGTGCCCCTCCTGTACAGTGGGGTGTAGGGAGTGAGGAGGGAGAGAAAGAAAAGGAAAGAAGAGAGGGAAAGAGGAAGGAAGGGAAGAAGGAAGAAAGGAAGGAAGGAAGGAAGGAAGGAAGGAAGGAAGGAAGGAAGGAAGGAAGGAAGGAAGGAAGGAAGGAAGGAAGGAAGGAAGGAAGGAAGGAAGGAAGGAAAGAAGGAAGGGAGAGAGGGAAAAAGGGAGGAGGGAGAGAAACAGGGAAGGAGGGAGTGGAAGAAGGAGGAAGGGAGGAAGGAAGGAAGGAAGGAAGGTAAGAAGGAAGGGAGGAGGAAGACAGGGAAGGAGGGAGTGGAAGGAAGGAGGGAAGGAAGGAAAGGAAAGAATGAGGCAGGGAAGGAGGGAGGGGAAGGAAGAATGGAGGGAAGAAGAAAGGGGGAAGAAGGAAGGAAAGGAGAAAGGAAGGAGGGAAGAGGGGAGACAGGGAAGGAGGGAGAGGAAGGAAGGAAGGAGGGAAGGAGGGAGAGTCTTGGGTAGATAAAAAAGGACTATCTATAAGAAAAGTGGATGGGATAGAAGAAGGCTAGTAGAGAAGAAAGAAAAGGTATGCCATATATGACCTGAATAAGCCACCCTACGCACAAGACACTGTGCCTGGTCTAATTAGAAAAGAATACTGGACTTGGAGTCAGGAGAGAGCTGCCTGCAAATCCCACCTCTGACTCTTATTCACTGTTTTACCCTGAGCAAGTCACTTCACTGTCTGCTTCCTTATCTGTACAAATCCTCATAGCACCTGATTCACAAGCTTGTTTCAGAGCTCAGATGTGAGCTTGGATATAAAGTGTCATAGAAAAGTTCTTTTTCACCTGAGCCTCAGTTTCCCTATATGTAAAAGGAAGGGGTCAGATGGGAAAATCCCCAGGCCCTTCTGGGTTGGGGGGGGCTCATGCATCAGCCAAGCACTCATCCGAACCCTAATTATTTTGGCAATTCCACTTTAGGGAGGTGATGGGATGAGAGGTTGGAGCGGGGGCTCACAAACTACTCTCTAACCTCAGTTACCTTTCTATGGGAGGCGGTCCTTGTCACGGACCACTTTCATACATTATGAATCACCTGACTTTGAAGAGAACAAATCACAGCCCTGAGCTCAAGGTCCATGGAAAGATCAGGGCAACTAGAAAGTAAAGACCTGGTTTCTAAGCCCAATTCTATCACCGACTAGCTGTGGGGTCTAAGGCAAATGGTTTCTCTGAATCTCAGTTTGTTCATCTATAAAATGGGAGGATAATAAGCAGTATAATTGATCACAACATGGACTACTTTATGGCCGTGTGGTGCAGTGGATGGTCCATGGGACACTAGTCGCATGACTGGACCTCCCAGTCCTTCCAGAAGACTCCTTAAGGCTATAGATTTCAGGGTAGGTGACACTCTGCCTTTGTTTCCTCACCTAGAACTTGCTAGATCAGTGATCATCAGAAGTCACAGGACTATAGATTTAGAGTTGGGAAGAAGTTCAGAGATTGTAAGTCATTTCATTTAAGAGATGAAGATAGTGAAAGAGGTTAACAGACTTGTCAAAGTCTCAGAAGCAGGACTGGACCCCAGGCGTTCCTAACTCCAGAATAAACCCTCTCTCTGCTCCACAGTGATGCCTCATGGTAGCTTCTGGTTAAAAAAAAAAAATGACATGTACATCTTTTTTCCCCTGAGAGACTGTAATCTTCTTAAGGGCAGAGACTTCCCTTTTGTACCTTCATCTCCTAGCATAGTGCCTGGTATATGGTTGGCACTTAATAAATGCCCGTCATGAACTGAATTGCCCAGAGGATTTATCGAGCATCATGTTGGGCATTGTGAATATGAGACTTTGATAATGACAAAAGTCCTTGACTCGAGTAACTGACAGGGCATGATGACTGACTCACTGCATTCCAAAAGGGCTAGGGGGTCCCCCTGCAGAATTCCCATGTGTCTACACCCACACTCCCAGACCTTAACTATCACTTATTTAAACATAATCATGAAGGAGCCAGGAGAGAGGGAAACCTCACCCAATCAGATTCAGCCTAAACATCCTCTCCTTGTGGTGTCGTGGGAAAAAAATGGGCTAGCAATAAGGAAATCTTGGCATGGATTCTGCCTCTAAAATTCACTGTGTGATTTGGGGATATATTGTATCATGTTTCTGGGCTTCGGTGTCCTCATCTGTAAATGAAAAGGCAAGACCTGAGAGTGGATAGAATCATAGAGTGGAAAAGATCTGGGCTTTCCTTCTACCTCAGATGCTAACTGGCTGTGAGACCCTGGGCAAGTCCCTTAACTCCTCTGGGCATCAGTTTCCCCAACCATAACATGCGGAGGGTTGGGTTGGATGGACTCCAAGGTTTATGAGCTGTAACTCCAGCTTCCTCCTGGTTTTATAGATCTATGCTTAGTGTGGAACATTTATGTCTTGGCCAGTCCACAGGAGCCAATGTAGTAAAGTGAAAAGAACCCTAGGACCTGAGTTCAAATCCAGACTCTGCCACTAGCTAGCTATGTGACTTTGAGCAGATCATTTACTTTCTCTGGGTCTCTCAGTTTCTTAGCTGGGAAAAATTAGGGGACTGGACTAAATGATTTCTAAAGTCATCCCTACCCAAAATCTCTGATCCACTGATCCAAGCCCAAAAGTATGAATGAGGGTGAAAAGGGAAAAGTTAGGGAGAACAAAAAAAAAATAGTGAATCGGGTGCAATAAGTAAATGTTATATATAATATATAAGGCACTACTACTATTATTATAATAAATATCTTTGAACGCCTTCTCTATGAATCAAACATAAGCCACAAAAGCTCACGTGAAACTTAGCACATAAAGAAACCAAATACAGGGCTAACTATATCACCACCACCAGCACCCCAGCTGAAATGCCATTGGCTTCCTATTCCTTCTAAGAAAATAAACTCTCACTTGGACATTTAAAGCTTTCTGCAACCTGCCACCTTCCCGAATTTCCATTATTCTTATACAATCCTCCCCTCCATGCACTCTAAATTCCAGGCATATTGGCCCTTACGCTGTTTGATGCACACAACACTTCATCTACCACCTCTGCATCTTTGCATTGTCTGTGCCCCATGCCAGGCACTCCCTCCACACCTCTGTTTCTTGGGAATCCTGATTCAGGTGCCACCTTCTGCAAGAAGCCTTTCTTGACTCTACTCCCCCCTCCCATCTGCTTTTGTGACCTACCTCTCAAAACCACCTGTACATGTTACATGTACATAATACTACTTAATGATGATGATGTTGATTATAACAAGTATTTACTACTTCTCTGGGTACAAGTGGTCTCCCACTAGAAGGTAAATTGAGGGCAGGGACTATTCACTTCTGTCTTAGTGGTCCCAGAGCTAAGCACAGTGCCTTACATGTAATAAGTGGTTAATACATGCTTGTTGATTGATTGGTTTGTTGATAACAATACAATACATAAATCATAGCAGCAGGGCAGCTAGGTGGCGCAGTGGACAGAGCACCAGCCCTGGATTCAGGAGAACCTGGGTTCAAATCCTGCCTCAGACATTTGACACTTACTAGCTGTGTGACCCTGGGCAAGTCACTTAACCCTCATTGCCCCACCCACAAATAAATTAATTAATAAATCATAGCAGCTAGAATTAGGGGGATGGACAGTGAGCAGCTAAGTGAAGGGAAAAATCAGGGGACACTGGAGGAAGGCAACATTCATTAAGTACCTACTATGTGCCAAGCCTTTTACAAATATATGATGTACAATCTTTACCACAAGCCTGGGAGGAAGGTGCTATTATTATCCCTATTTTACAATTGAGAAAACTTTAGCAGATAGAAGTAAAGTGACTTGCCCAGGGTCACACAGCTAATAAGTATATGAGGATGGATTTGAACTCAGATCTTCATGACTCCAAAACCAGAGCTCTATCTATTATACTCCTTAGCTGCCTTCATCTAGAAAGACTTCATGGAAGCCTTGAGAATGAATACTTCAAACAAGAAGAAGAATTCTTATTGCACTTTGCAATTATAAAGCACTTCTTAGAATGCTCTCTTTTGGTCCTCCCCTTAACCCCCTGAGACAGGTAGTACAGGTATCAATTGTCCAGTTTTACAGACATGACAAAGGGGTGGCAAGATGGTGCAGTGGATAGATCACTGGGCCTGGAGTCAGGAGAACTAGTGTTTAAATCAGCCTCAGACACTAACTAACTGAGCAACTCTTGGCAAGTCACTTAACCCCGTTTGCCTCTGTTTCCTCAATAGTAAAATGAGCTGGAGAAGGAAATGACAAATCCCTCTGGTATCTCTGCCAAGAAAACCCCAAATGGGATTGCATAGAGTAGGACTCAACTGAACAGCAAAAATAGCCATAGCCAAAGTTTTCTCTCCAGTGACTCTCCCATCATAACACAGTCCCTCCATTTCAGAAGCAGGATTCAAAACTAACTTCTTCAACTGCAAAGATGGGAAGCATCAAGAGCAGAGCAACACAGGAGTGTCAAGGACCTGGAGATCATGGCATAGGAATATTGACTGAAGGAATTGGTACCATTAATGCTGGACAAGAGGAGTCTGGGGAAACCCATGAGTTGTCCTCCATATTTGAAGGGCTTATCAACTCATGTGGAAGATGAATCTGACCCCAGAAGGCCAACCTGGAGGTATCAAGAGGGAGAATTAGGTTAGATGGCCGGGGAGGGGGGAGGGAACTTCCTGATAATTGGAGCTATACTAAAATGGAATAGGCTGCCTCCAAGGGGGGCGGGGGGCTGTCTTCAAACGAAAGCTTGATGACCATTTCTCAGGAAAGCTGTAAAGTTCCAAATCTGACGTGTTATATATGATTCTGTGGGTTTGACTCTACTGTTCTTACCACAGAACCATCCTACTTTGGTGAAGGCCCTTGTAGGGGTCACCTTCCAGGAGCCCCAAATGCCCTCAGGGAGACCACCCTGGACATCAATCTGTCTGTCCATCCATTCATCCATCCATCCAGGGCACTCATTTTGCCAATACCAGTCTTGGGGAGGGATAACTCTGAATCATTTTGTTATCCTCCCATTTACTCCTTCGAGGTTGTGTTTCTGAGCATCATTAGACGTCATTTTACAGCTCCCTGGTTGTACCCGTCTGCAGCAGTCCAAGATTTACAACCTATGTTAAACTCAGATAATGGTGCTTAATTTGTTATTGGCTGTGTAAAGGTTAACAAAGAAATAACTCAAATTATCATCTCAGGGATAACACATTACAAGGGGGCAATTAAGTGCAGTACCTGGCATTACACAAAAGATTGATATCTTGTTACAGAGGGAAGAAGAGGGGGGGAAGAGGGAGGGAGAAAGGGAAGGAGCACAGAGGAGTTCAGGTTTCACCCAACAGGAAATGCGCTCTTCCCCACCATCTCTCTTTGAATAAACAAATCATGTGAATCCCTCTCATCAGGACCACTGAAGAACTACTAGAGAAATAAAAGGGGCAGCCCCAGTTCACTTCTTGGGAGAGACAAAAAGGAACCTGGTGTCCTAGAGAAGAGTCAGGGTGATGTTATCCAGGTCAAAAATTGGGCTGCCTCTCAGCTGGAAACAAAATATGGTGGGAAGAGAAGGAAGGGAGGGGAGAGATGGAAAAGAAGATTAAGCAAGGAAAAATATGAAAGATGAAGATGGAAGGGAAATGAAGGAAGGAAGGAAGGAAGGAAGGAAGGAAGGAAGGAAGGAAGGAAGGAAGGAAGGAAGGAAGGAAGGAAGGAAGGAAGGAAGGAAGGAAGGAAGGAAGGAAGAAAAAAGAAAGGAAGAAAAAAGAAAGGAAGAAAAAAGAAAGGAAGAAAGAAAGAAAGGAAGAAAGAAAGGGTTCCAAATCATAGAAGGTTATCATACTGCCTCTGAAATGGAAAATGCAAAAAATATCGAAGCAATCTTTTTTTTTTTTGCTCTGTACATTTTTTTTCTCACAACAAACACCTTTCCATGGTGATCTGTTCTGTATTCCCCAGATTTTGTATGCAAAAAAAAAAAAAAAGAATTCTGGCTTCTTTCCTGCCCACATCAAATGAAGTTTCATCTTCCTACCTTTTCCTCCCATATTCCATTAACAAAGACAGCAATTTGGGGATTCAGTAAGAGCCTAACTAAAACCTTTGTTTATTACACCCGAATATCGTCCCTGTGTTTTATAGAAAGAGAAGGAGAGTGAAAACTGACATACAGACATGCATATAGGTGTGTGTATGTATACTAGTTCTCACTCTCCCTCTTCAATTTTATTACCTAAGATTTTAATTTCTTCTTTTGTTCCCCTTACTCTTCCAGCTTTGTTCATGAGTGCTGCTCCCTCTCACAGCTTATCTGTTCTTCCTCTCCTCTACACACACACACACACACACCTGCTTTTCTTCTTCTGGCTCCCTCCCATTTTCCCATGTCTATGTCCCCACCTCATCCTGTCCATGGTACCTCCTCTCCCATGTTCTCTTCCCTCTGGACATACTCTGTTGTCCCATCAGCTGATTGTTCTCTCCTCCATTTCTAGTTTTCAATAACCATCCATCCCTTAGTCCTCGTGCCCTTTCCTCCAACCATCCTATATCCATCATCCAGTCCTAGCCACCTAAAATCTGATTGGACCCTCACTTGCAGCCAACTAGGAATCTCTTCTCTGCTATAGATGTTCTCCCAGTTCATCCCAAGCCCTGCATCCTAATGACCTGGGAGCCAGCAACTGCTGCCCCAAAGTATTCATAAACAATGGGATGGTCATTGGCAGAAAATTGCCAAGCAGTGAGAAACTCATAAAAGGACTATGAAAATTGTAGAAATCAAAATTTTATTGCTCCAGTAAATTTCTAGAAGTCTGGAGCCTGCTACATGATGGCCATCTGAGGGGCCAGCCCTCAGAGTCCTTACCCTTCTCAGTGCTTCCACCAGAGACTTCAGAGAGCCCCAGCTGAGGGCTGTGCAAAGCCAGACAAACATGATCTTGGCAGTCTCCATAATCAGAGTATAAAAGAGACAAGAATAATGCATCTGCCCTATTGCTTGTTTAAAAAATTTAGACATGGGCAATCTTCTCTGTTTAAACCAATGAATCAACTCCTTTGGGTTATTTGGTTTGTTCCCCCCAAGCTCACAGGTTGTCCTTTGGTTATAGGTCATGAGTGACTTGAAATAAATGAAATGTATTTCATTGGGATTTCACAAGGGTGTTGACTTTATTAAGTCTTACATTCAATTCAACTCAACTCAATAAAAATATTAGTGAATGCTATTGTGTTAGGTACTGAGGGAATTGCAAAGTTGAAGTAAAACATGGTCCCTGCCCTCATGGAGTTTATAGTCTAGTAGGGAGTTATGACTCATAAAAACAACTTTAATAACCATAATTGGACTTTGGGGTCATAAAATCCTGATCCAAATATTGACTCTCTCATTTACTAACTATGTGACTATGAGCAACACCTTTGACCTCTCTCTGAGCCTGTAAAGTGAGAGAAGAGATGTTTTCACTACCACCCTTATAGTGATGTTGGGATGCTCAAATAAGGTAATATGTATAAACAGCTTGCTTGGGCATCTTATAGTAGATGCAAGTTCCTCAAGGGTAGGAACTGTCTCGTGTTTACATTTGTGCCTCCCAGCACCTGGCATAATACTTGGCATGTATTATATACATTATTAATGCTTATGGACTGATTCATATACAAGTGTAAGGAAGGTAAAACAATAATTATATTCCATACCAGGGAATCAAGAGCTATCGATTTTTTCATATCTTGGAACAATGTCATCAAGGGGGTAATTCATTAGTTAAACAAACTAGCATTTGGCTTTTAAAATTAAAATTTCCACAAAAGGATCATGTTAATTTTCCCATTGTTCTCTCTTCTGGACATTAGTCAAGTATTAGTCATTGGCCAGGAAGATCTATAAAGACTAAAGAACAAGGACCAATGATCACAGGCAATGGAAAGGCTAATCATTAATAAATAGAGCATGGGGACAGCTAGGTGGCACAGTGAATAAAGCACTGGCCCTGGATTCAGGAGGATCTGAGTTCAAATCCAGTATCAGACACTTGACACTTACTAGCTGTGTGACCATGGGCAAGTCACTTAACCCTCATTGCCCCACAAAAAATAAATAGATAGATAGATAGATAAATAAGTAAATAAATGGATGAATGAGTAGATAGATAGATAGATGATAGATAGATAGATAGATAGATATAGATAGATAGATAGATAGATAGATAGATAGATAGATAGATAGATAGATAGATAGATAGATAGATAGATAGATAGATAGATAGATAGAGCATGGGCATTCTAGAGAAGAAGCAAATTATACTGGAGACTAAAAAAATGATTCACAAATTGGATTCATTGGTAGCAGAACAGGCAGGTGCACCAGTTCAAGACCAACAATACTATAGAGAAAGTTCCCAATGGTTCCTATGTCCTTCACACATATTGCATTGTTTATAATGTTTCTAGCTTAGTACACCTGGCTCTCTCTTGCCAAGGCTAATTCCAGGAATCTCAGTCTCTACCTTGGCCCAAGGGTCTCATGAAAGGTTCTGCAAAGTGGTACATGAACGAATAGCTTAGAAGAAATTGGAAGATTCACTAGTTTGAAATTATGTGGTAAAAGTCAGTACACTGTCCCTCCCATTTGTAGCCCATTTAGGACAGAAAAAAAAAAAAAGGAGAGGTCTCATGCCAACCACAATCTGCATAGTAATCCTTTCTCTGGTGGCCAAAGCCTAGAAACAAAGCAAATGCCAAAAAAGTGAAGAATGGCTGAACCAATTGTACCACACAGATTCAATGGGAGATTATTGTGCTGAAACAAACAATTGTGAAGAAGGTGGAGAAATATGGGAAGACTTATATGAACTGATTCAGAGCCAAGAGAAAAATATACACCCTGACTACAGCACAGTAAATGAAAACAACATTAAAAGCTAGTCAAACTCAGATAAACCAAAGTGACCTGTCTTTGTCCCAGAGAACAGATGATGAAAAACATTGCCTACCTCCATGTAGAAGGATGGGGAGTCCCCCACCTCTCTACAGGGGCACAATGTTACATTTGCTGTCTAATGTAGTTATTGTGTTGATCTGGTTTACTTAACTGTTTTCCTATTTTATAAAAGAAGGTTCAGTAGAGAGGTTGGCTGGATCACCCCTCCACCCTATCTTTACCCCCCCTTAATAGCAGCCTCCATTCCCTTGCCTGGTGACCCTCACTTATACTGATAGTGCTGGACACAGATAAGATCTTCAGAAAAGACTCAAGTCAGTGGAACTGAACTGAATTGATGCTTCACCAATAATAATATCTAGAATAATAAATTGTCCCTTTTGAAGGATGCTGACTAGAAAGATTCAATTTCCATAAGAGTTATTTTCTTATAATAACATTCTAATGTAGGCAACACAGGCATTAATCTCCCATTTTACAGATGGGAAAACCAAGGCTTACAGAGATGAAGTCAGAGTTGAGCCTCCGTCTTCTAGCCACACTGCCCTCTTCTGCAGTTCTGACATAGGCTGACCTGTGATTGTGCCAGCTGGCCACAATCACAACTCTAGAGCCCTTGGGGAGGGCAGAGCAGCCACTGTCTCCTAGGCATCACCTTCTACTTTGTCAGGAAGTTTTCCCTTCTGCTTGCCTGCAAGCCAGGAATGGGCAAGAATGACAAAAGCACAGGCTCAAAGGTTTGTGGGTGAAGAGCTGAAAGAAACCACCAAAGATACAATCAATTCCAACCTATCATTTCACAGATGAAGCTACAAGGGTCATCAAATTGAGGGTCCAAATCACACAGGTGGTTAATGACAGGCAATTCCACCAACACCTCTGCCATGTGTGCTGGCTGCTGGGGCAAGAAAGACAGAAACAAACCCTGGCTAAGCCAGGATTCGAACTCAGGTTCTCTGCCTCCAAATTCAGCTGTCTTGGGTGCATGGAAGGAGTGCCAGATTTGGGGTCAAAAAGCATAAGTTCAAACGCTATTGCTGCTACATGCTACCCACGTGACTTTGGATAAGTCACTTCCCTTACTGTGGACCTCAGCTACCTCCTCTGGAAAATGAGGGAAATTGGGCTTAAATGTCCCCTAATCACCTTTTCAGCTCTAGATCTACAAAACTGCTCTCAGCCTCAGTTTCCTCACCCATAAAATGGGGATAATAAAAGCATTTTCCTCTAAAGGTTGTTGAGAAAAGCAAATGAGAGGGCAGCTAGGTGGCACAGTGAATAAAGCACTGGCCCTGGATTCAGGAGGACCTGATTTCAAATCTGGCCTCAGACACTTGACACTTACTAGCTGTGTGATCCTGGGCAAGTCACTTAACCCCAATTGCCTCGCTAAAAAAAAAACAAACCACTATCAAGATAATATATAGGAGGGGCAGCTAGGTGGCACAGTGGATAAAGCACTGGCACTGGATTCAGGAGGACCTGAGTTCAAATTTGGCCTCAGACATTTGGCACTTACTATCTGTGTGATCCTGGGCAAGTCACTTAACCCCAATTGCCTCACTAAAAAAAAAACAAAAAAAAACAAAAAAACACTATTAAAATAATATATAGGAGGGGTAGCTAGGTGGTACAGTGGATAGAGCACTGGCCCTGGAGTCAAGGAGTACCTGAGTTCAAATCCGACCTCAGACACTTAACAGTTACTAGCTGTGTGACCCTGAGCAAGTCACTTAACCCTCATAGCTTCACCAAAACAAACAAACAAACAAACAAAAGATAATATATAGGGAGTACGGTGTCAGTTTTAAAGTGCTAGAGAAATGTTAACTACTGCTATTGTTGTTGTTATAATTATTATTATCATACTTTGGCATGGCCACTCTCCCTGTAGAATGACTAATGCACTTCCTACTTCCCAGCAGAGACTGCAGCCTCCTTGCTCCGGCCTAGGGCTAAAATAGGGGGCCAGGAGTTGGGGCTAGCAAGGGGAGGTTTGGAATTCTTTATTTTGGTCCCACCTCTTGGATACGGGTGTTAAAATAGATATATATTATTGATGAAGCACTCTGTCATTGTTCACGGTGCTCCTGACATGCTCCCAGCAGGCCCACCGAGAGGCGGCCAGCCTCCGTCCTGCAGGACTTCTGGAGGCCAGCCATGTGCTGCACATTAGGCAAGGTGTCTGAATCCTGACGGGTGGTGCACCTTGACAGAGCCCCCAGAGAAGGCCCAGGCCCCATCAGCTGCCCCAGGCCTCCTTCTTCCCTTTGTCCTGCCTCTCCCCATAGGGCCTGCTTGAAAACATCTCCGAGGGACCATTAAAAGACCTGGGCTCCAGCTGTAATAAATATTGGAGGATTGGGGGACCCTCCCCAACAGGCCTCTTTTCTTTGCCAGCTTTGGAGAGACGGGAGAAGAATAAATCATGAGGGTAATAATGGGCCCTCATCTTCCCCTGGTGCCTTATTTCCCCTGAAGTCTTGGTTGTGGATTCAATTATAGTTGTATCTGTAAGTAGAAGGCAGGCCCCCATGGGGATCTCAAAGCACTTAAGAAGGCGAGGGGTTTGTGGTGTACTTTACCTCATTATATACACCTGTGGGCTCCTAGAGGGCAGAGATGGGTTTTGCCTTCCTTTCTTGGTATACAGAAGGTGTTTATTAAGTGTCTGACTGACTGACTGACTACTGAATCATCTCATCTCATCCTCAAACTGCTTGGGTAATGTAGTTTTCTTCATCAGAGTCACAACGAGGGTGGGGCCAGCAGAGTTGTGCCCTAGGGTGCCAAAATGTAGAAAGTGCTCGCAAAACTTCAATTTAATCCAAGGAGCATTTATCAAGCACCGCTCCATGGCATGGGCTGGCTTATAGTCAGGAGGACCTGGGTTCAAGTTCTGCTGACACATAGTGGCTGAGTGACCTTAACAACCTAGTTCAAAATAATAATTGGTTAAGATAGCAGTGCTGGTGGCTGCCCCTCTGAGGCACTCTCCCCTGGATTGACCACCTCCCCATCCTGCCCTCCAATAATGATAGCCAGCACTGTGAGCTTTACAAAGCACTTCATACATGTTATTTCCCTTGATCCATACAGCCACTCTATGAGATAGGTGCTATTATTATTCCCATTTTGCAGTTGGAGAAACTAAGGTTGAGAAAGGTCTTGTCTAGGGTTACAGAGGTTACTAGGTGACAGCTAAGATTCGATTTCAGGAGATATGAATCCAAGTTCCGCACTCTTTCCACATCAGAGCCAGGATATAAATGGCCATCCATCAGCTCTTCCTTGTCCCAGACTTCACATCTGGAAGATGGAGTGATAGCATACAAGCCTCTTGAGGACAGGCACGGTTGCTGGTCTCTCTATCCTCCCACAGCGTCTGAAGCCCTTCTCTGCTTCTCTTGTCCTGACCCCAGACTCCCTCCCCCATCCTCCTGCACCCAAATCAGAAGGCCAGCCATCCATGCTCAGTCAAAGGCATCTTCCTGATGAGAATCAGTAAGCTACAGGGCAACTAGGCAATGTCTCTAATAACTCTTTGAATCTGGGATGGGCCCCTACCCTGGTCTGAATGAACTCCAGTCTGCTGACCTCCAGGGTCACAGCACAAAGCTCTGTTTTGTTGCCTCCCCTGTTCAGGGCAGGCCTTGGGATTTTGTACCGACAGAAGACGTTAGTCTCTGGGTGTCACTTAATTGTGCAATTAGTATGTGGGCCCACATGCCCAGAGGCCCAAGGACAAAGGTGCCATTTTTAAGTTAACCTGACAGACAGGCCCTTCATGAAGATTCAATTGCTCCTGAGAAAACCCTTTCCATTGGCTATCTACAGGACACGATGCTAAGCAGACTAGAGAGACAGAGCGGGCCCAAAGCTGTTTGCATTTGGGCATAATTAGGGTCAACTCCCATGGGATGGAGGGGAGAGGAAACCTCAACAGCAACTTGATCGACTGTTACCCTTTGCCCAGTTTTTGTGCATGAGTGTCTTCATTCCATGTTTGTGTGTGTGTGTGTGTGTGTGTGTGTGTGTTTTCATTCTATGTTTAACTACATAGAAGACCTATATGGCTCAAGGTCTCAGTTACCCAGAGGCTCAGTAAGAAAACCCAGCACAAATGAACTCATTCTGCCTCCACATTTGACAGAGAGTATACAGACATTTCACAACCTGCATTACATATAGCCACGGTAAGATAATTAGAGGAAAAAGGAGCTACTAGAACCATCATCATCATAATGAATACTACTAGGGTAGTATTACTGATAATAATTAATTACCATTATAAATCAATATAAATCTAAATTAATGGCATTAATAATTAAATTAGTACATGTTGGTAATAATGAAAATGAGTAACACTAGGAGAGCACCTTGTCCCATTTCTGCCAAAACTCCTTAAAAACATATAAATGAGGGGCAGCTAGGTGGCACAGTGGATAGAGCACTGGCCCTGGAGTCAGGAGGACCTGAGTTCAAATCCGGCCTCAGACACTTAACACTCACTGGCTGTGTGACCCTGGGCAAGTCACTTAACCCCAATTGCCTCACCAAAAAAGCAACAACAACAACAAAAACATATAAATGAGGATGAGACAATCATGCTAATGATAATAACAAAGGAAGGTTCTAAAATGCTTGAAGGTTTGCATAGTACTTTCTGTATGTCCACAACAACAGTCTTATGAGAAAGATGGTATTGTTAGCCTCATTTTAGATAAAAGAAAAGAGGTTCTGAGAAGTTAAATGATTTACTTGTGGCCCCATAGCTAGTGAGTGTCTGAGGTAGGATTTGAAGCCACTTCTGTTCTCTCTGCCATGCTACTCTATAAAAGAGGAACACTAAGTCTGGAGTTAAAGGCAATATGATATACAGGGGACAGTCTGAATGCTAGCTTCACCACTCATAACCAAGTCACTCAATCTGTCCTGGCCTCCATTTCCTCCGGATTGGGCTAGATTCGTTTGGGGGTTCTTTCTGGTTCTGAAGGTGTACCCAAAAGCTCTCCCCCATCTCTGTTATCAGCCTTGTTCAAAAGCTTCTGAATGCTGAGACAGACAGAAGCAAAAAATTCAAAGAGAAAATTGGAAACGTAGTGGCAAGACTCCTTCGATCTCTGCTGCACAGTGGCATGTTGCCAGGCCCTCTGCCCTCCATTCCTGGGAGCCTGGGAGCATGAAACAAGCTCCGAGCCTCTTAAGCCCATCTCAAATTATGAAGTGACTCTTCAAAGAATCAGAGCAATTGCTTTTCCCCCTTCAGGTCATAGGGCTGGGGACCATAAATGGATTACGGCGCAGCCCCAGACGACGGCCGTACTTTACGGGACTTACAACCTTTTCCATCAAAGGCAACTATTTTCTCCAGCTTGGAATAGGAGAACAGCTTGAAGTCTCAAGTCCTTCGAGGGAAGACTCAGTTTTCCTCTTCTGTTCTGTCCCTGGAGGAACAACTCCCCTCAGAAAGCCAAAATGAGCAAGGAAATGAACTCAGAGACTTACCAAGGATGGCTGATCACTTTGAGGTAGATGCTATTGGCTCCTTTGAGAAATCTTAGGTTTAGAACCATAAGGAACCTCTGAGGTCAAAACACGTCCAACTTTTCAGTTTACAGAGGTGGAAACTAAGGTGTTGGGCAAGGAAAATAACTAGCCCATGGTCACACAGATGGTAAGTGAAGGAGTTGGGATTTGAACCCAGATCCTTGGACTCAGAGGCCAAAGCTCATTCCATGCATCACATTATACTATTTATTTGGGCAAATTCCTTAGTCTTGCTGGGTCTCAGTTTTTCTCACCTATAAAATGAAGAAAGTGGGGAGGTGGATGAAGGTCTCTTTTGGCTCTAAAGTGGTCATGATAAATGATGATATATGGTTGTCAAAAGGAAGGATAAACAAAGGCATTTGAGGTCTGAAGGCTCCCTAAGGGCAGGGAATGAGTTTTACCTAAATCCTCTATCTCAACGGAGAACCAGAGAAAGGACATAAGCAACAAGTCTAATGATGTGGACAATAGACCAAGACGATGTGATTATAATGGCCTCTCTTGACTCCCAAGAAGAGAGGAGGAAATCCAGTGCTCCCCTTTCATTAAAGAGGTAAGGAATTATGGGTGGGAAGTTTTGTATACATTGTCAGAGATCACTGTGTCAGCTGGTTCTAGGTTGGTTTGTTTTTTTATGACGAAAGAAGATATCTAAAAATGACTGATGCAAAAACAAAAAGGGAATCAATAATACAGAATGATGGTGATAATTCTGCTGAAGATGATGGTGATTCCCTCTAGCTAGAGGCATTCCTCATAGGGAATCACACAGTGGATCCTTTAAATTTGTTTGTTGAATTTATAAAAATAACATTTAACACTTAAGGTCAAAGACTTGAAAGGGGGGACTTCGGACCATCTAATCTAACCCCCTCTTTTACAAATAAGGAAATGCAGGCTTAGACAAGATCAAGTGACTTAACCTCTAAAATCAGGGGTCTTAGCATGCCAGGATTCTATTTAAATTCAATTCACAATCAGCTCAGTGAGGGAGAGATATCATTATCCCAATAGGCAGTTGAAGAAACTGAGGCTCAGAGAATTTATTCCATTTACTATAACCACACAACTGGGATCAGAGGCAGGATTGGAAGCCAAGCCTTTACTCCATGTCTTCTAGTACCCCCTTGGCTGGGTGGCTCAGTGGATAGAGTCACTGGCCTGGAGTTAAGAAGAGTTAAAATATGGCTTGTGACCTTGAGCAAGTCACTTTCCCTCTATCTGCCTCAGTTTCCCCAACTGTGAAACATTTGTAAAGCACATAGTAGGGCCTACTAAATGCTTATTTCTTGCTGTGCTTCCACACAGGCTTCCTAGTAAGCGGCAAAGCCAAGATTCCTCACATGACTCTCAAGGCCAGTGTTCTTTCTGTCACACTGGCTATCATGTGTACCCTCCCTCTACCCACCCCAAAGAGGCCAACTAACTTGTCCATCCCAACTTGCTCTTAGAGCTCTGTACACACACACACACACACACACACACACACACACACACCCCTCAACTCTCATGTTCAGTGCCTCTGATTTCCCTAAAACACCCTTTACCAGTTGTTTTTAATTTTTGTTTTTCCTTTTTTCTTTTCTTTCCTTCCTTTCTTTCTTCTTTTATTTTTTTCTCTGTGAAGGAAGATATGACTGCATAGTTTCCGAGTGAAATCTTTCAAATTGTCCTACTTTTGGGCTGTGCACAGAGGCTAACGTTGGGAATCCGCTTGGGAGACTTTGTCCCCAATTCCAATGTAATCATCACCAACCGACAGGGCCTGAGAGATCTTGGAGGTCAGTATCCATGGTCTCAGAGTATGTGTGTACGTGTCTGGTATGTGTGTGTGTGTGTGTTTGTATATGGTGTATGTATGTGGCATTTGTAGTGGGGGGGTGGGGATGGTGATGTATGTGTTATGTGTAGCATGTATGTGGTGTTAATGTGTGCGGCAAGGGGGACTGGAGAAAAATGAGGATGGAATGTGTGCATGTGTGTGTGCAGTGCATGGGTGGGCATGGTATGTTTGTGGGGATGATCATTGTGCACATGCATTGTGGTGTATGTACCATTGGGAGGTGATTTGCATGTGTGCATAGGTAGGCATTTGTAACATGGAGGATGTGTGCATGTGATGTGTGTGTATGGTATGGAAGGACAGGGTGGGGCATGGGGAGTAGGTTGTGTGTGCTTGTATGTGGTATATGTATTGTGCATGTGTGCTATGTAGGTCCACAGATTCACCCATGACTTTGTACATCCTATGCTACATGGGTAGATAGATCGACATCTTCTCACTGCACACTTGTCCTGTTTCTGCCTCTGCTCTACAAGGACAGACCCCTCAAAACAGGGCTCTTTGGGTCCTTTTGGACTTGGCAGAATTTGCACCAAAATCCCCAAGAGGACAATGTCTGAACTTCTGTATTTTTCACTCTCTCCTTCTGGTTCTAACCAGAAAAAATCAAATTAAATCAGACTTATAAAGTGCTTAGAACAGTGCCAGGCACATAGTAGGTACTTAATTCCCTTCTCCCCACCATGTGCTTTTTCTACGCTTCCTCTTACCTCCTACCAAAGGATTCCCCTGATTCCCTGCCCCTCCCCCAAATGTTAGGACTATCCTCCTCTCCATAGATTTCATTCATTAATTCATTCACTTATTCATTTATTCAACAAGGTGACTGTCTACTACGGGCAGTTCCAGACCAAAAAAAAAAAAAAAAAAAAGGAAATAGTCCCTGCCCTCAAGGCAGGACTTGGATTGGGGTTGGGGGGAGTGGGAAAGGTTATTAATTACTTTCTATTTGTATTTACCTTACCTTTATTTTGTATTATGTGTCTATTTATTCTCTGTTCCACCAATGTCTCGAGGACAGATTAAATGAAGGCAAAGATTAAATGGATTTTGTCACTGTTTCCCTCAAATTTTGCACAGCGTCTGGTATGCTATAGGTGCTTAATAAATGCATCATGAATGAATGACTGGATGAATGAATGAATGAATGAATGAATGAATGAATGAATGAATGAATGAATGAATGAATGCCTTGTACTTGCCTAATGTTAATTGTCCTCTCTAGAATACCCTTTCCCCATATCTCAGTGAAAAGCTTCAGAGGCTGGTCATCCTCCCAGTTCCACTTACCAAGTGAGACCTTGAGTAAGTCACTTTCCTACTCCAAGCCTCAGATTCTTCTTCTGCAATATGGGGGAGAGGAGGAAAGGGAGATTGGAATAGATGACCCGGAAGGCTCCTACCAGCTCTACTATTCTGGGGGGGGGGGCAGGGAAGGGAATATTAGATAGTATAAAGATCTATGGCTCAGATCCAGGTTGAAATCCAACTATACATAACTATAGATAAATCTTAGAGATGCCTGGGGCTCAGCGAGAGTAATTTGCAAACAGCAAGTAAGTGTCTAAGATGGGAAGCCACTTCTTCCTGACTTGAAGTCCAGTGATCTATCCACTGGGCCACATACTTCCTCCTAAATCTCAGCATTCCCATTTTACAGATGAACAAGTTTGCCCAGCTACTCAGTAGCAACGCCCAGAACAAACCCCAGGCTTCCTCACTGTGTACTTTTCCACTGCCACACACCTGTAACATCACTTAGTTCTCTCACCCAGGCGCCAGTACACGCAGACACATCAAGCAAAGCTGTAATACAGGTGAACCATAATTAGGATGAGAGTATTATTAGCCTCTGCATGTTTCTTATCTGGGTTGAATAAACAGAGAGCTATTACTTTTGCTCCTTTTTTCACAGGCTTTCACACACACACACTTTTCTGGGTCCTGCCTAAGTGTAATCATTTAATCATTTATCATTTAAAGATAACATTTAAGCAGGACCCAGAAAATTTAGGGGGAAAAAAGCCTATGGAGTGAAAAATAAAAATAAGAGCCTTGTGTTGATTCAACTCCATTTAGCAGGAGAACATCAGCATTCATATTTTCTGAGTTATCATTTAAGCAGGATTCAGCAAATAAGAAGGCTGATATTGTCATCTAAAACAGAGCTGAATTAACAGAGAGCTGTTATTTTCATTTCACAGACTTCTTTCCACCCCCTCCACAACTTAGGAAGCAAAAAGAGGAGGGGAATAAAATAAATCTGTCTGTATTGAGCCCCATTCTTAATTATCCAACCCCTTCTTCACAGCTACATTTAGAAAAGACAGTCAAACAGAATTTCCCAGCTCTTCGTGTTTGTGATATTTCATACCGCATGTCGTGGTGGGGGTGGGGGTGAAACATTTTTGATTGCTTATGCATTCTGAAGGGTTTCCTGCCTCTCCATCCCCCAGAAGCCCCAGGAGATTTCTCAGGACACATGGAAAATTTCAAGGGAGGGGGCATTTTTTAGTTATCCGTGATCAAAACGAGAAAGAAAGAAAGAAAGAAAGAAAGAAAGAAAGAAAGAAAGAAAGAAAGAAAGAAAGAAAGAAAGAAAGAAAGAAAGAAAGAAAGAAAGAAAGAAAGAAAGAAAGAAAGAAAGAAAGAAAGAAAGAAAGAAAGAAAGAAAGAAAAAATGGGGAAAGAGGGGGAAACTCGAACTTTTCTTCAAGGAAGAAAGAATTATTTTGCTCTCTCCCTTTCTTCAGGTTATTCAACAATGGTTGAAAAGACCTTGCACAAACTTTTTTTTTCTGTTGTTCCTTCCCCCAGAAAGGAAAGAGAGAGTCACCTTTGTGCAGGGCCAAGTCTGAGTACATTCGGTGAATTTTATGCAACAGAGCACAGGGGAGTTTCTAAGGAAAATCTATGTAAAACCTGAATACTCAACTTACCAGACATGGATCACCTCACACATCATAATAACAAATGATAACTGGAGAAATAATAAAGCTTATACATCTCAAGCATCAGCCATCCTGCAACTTGATTTATTTCTTAGAAATTGCAGAATCAAAATTCAGCTGCCTCGATGGTGGCTTTAGAAAAGCACTCAGCACCCCAGATCACCACTGTATTTCCAATTCTAGCAGCCGCCCTCCCCACAGTGTCGTTCCTAGAGAAAGGAATCCACCTCTGTCCTGAGGCCCCACAACTGCAGGTTTTCCTGGACATTGATTGGGGAGTTGGCTGCCTTATCCCAGTTAAGCGATAATGCAAAATTTCCCTTTTAAATAGAAAGAAGATAAGCAGAGCCACAGGCTGAGAAGGAAAGGACTTTTAAAAAATAGGTGCCACCACTACCAGCACCACTGCTCAAGGAGCTTAAAGAACAATTGGGATGTAGAAAAGAAAGGAGAATGACCAGGAAGTTCTGAGGGAAAGAAGGCAGCTCATCAGTCTCATTTCTCATCTCTTGACCATGAAAATACACACACACACACACACACACACACACACACACACCAAAATACAATTAGTGTGTGACCCAACAGACTATGATACAGGCTACCAAAATAAGTAAATAATTATTAAGGGCCTGCTGTTTACCAGGAGCAGTGTTAGGGAATGAGAATACAAATAAAATAAATGAAATAATTGCTTTTCCAAAGGAACTTCTATTCTAACAGAGGACAATAAGGGCATGAAGAATTCTAAAAAGAAGGGGAAAGACTTGGCCCTCAAAGAGGTAACCCTAGAAATAAAGGCAGAAGGGAGGAGAGGAGAATGATTGATGCTGGCCTAGCAAGGGGGTCAGGAAACTTTGCTATTTCAAATCACCTCACCAGGGAAATAGGCTGTTCATCAGAAGAAGGGAAAAGATGGTATAATGAAAAGTCTATGAGATTTAGGGTCAGAGAAGAAGGGTTCAAATAGTAGCTTTGCCATTTACTAGTTGTGTGGCCTTGAGCAAAGTACTTAACTTCTCTGGACTCCCCTTTCCTCATCTGTAAAATGAGGACATTGGACTAGATGACCTTTTAAGTCCCTTTCCTGCTCACAGCTATGATTCTCAAAAATAGAATGGGGAACACTGGCTGAATGAGAGGCTCACCTTATAACTGGACCATTGAAGGAGGTAAGGGTGAAAAGTTAATGTTAGCATTATCTTGCTGTATTGCCTCTCTCTCTCTCTCTCTCTCTCTCTCTCTCTCTCTCTCTCTCTCTCTCTCTCTCTCTCTCTCTCATAATATAACTTTGTGACTCCATTGCAGAGAATGTCTGCTGTTATTGGTCTAATGAGCTAACTCTGAAATACGAGCTAAAGACAGCTCCCTAGCGGCTGCTGACTGCTCCACCAGCGAAAGGAAACTCCTTTCAGGGGCCCATCAGGGCAAACCAGCGCTGACAGCTTGGAGCTACACAACACACAGATTTATTTCACAGACAGCCACAGACAGGAATTTAGCACCCTGGGCTGGCCTCCTGCTTAGCGGAGAAGGTGTTAAAACGCAGCCATGCGGAGCTCTCCCTTGAACAAGACCCAGTAGCGACTAATCAAGCGGTCACCCGTTCCCAGCAGAAAATGCCCACCCACCCGTGGCTGTGCAGCTGAGAGTGAAGTGGGGTGGGCAGGGCCCAGCATCCTACCAGCTGCTGCTATGCCTATACCACTGCTTGGCAGTACAACTGGGGGCACCACCACTTCCAAGGTGTCCAAATATTGTGCATGGCCTTTCCACTCCCCAATTAGTTGATTTATAAACAACAGCAAATGTTATTTGTTTATTGCTGACATCCTGGAATGCTTCTCCTTGATTTAAGGGTGGGCTATTGGAGGAAACCACTCTACAGCTAGAGAACATACCTCTCCTTCCTACATGCCCATTGGTGTCCATTCTGCCAACACTGGTGGTTTTTTTTAAGTTACCCAAAGAGATATGTGTATATATGTGACTACAAATACATATGCCAGTGAAGGCATTTACCTGTACATGCTCGACACGCTTGTCTCTGCAAACATATTGTTAGCTAGATAAAGACATGCTTTTGAGGTAAACATCGGTATCAAGCCCAGTGAAAATGATGCTAGGATTCAGCCCAGTTCAACAAGCCTGGTAGTTGCCAAGTGCTGCCTTAGTCACTAGAGAAGTTACAAAGATAAAGGAGAGCACCAGAAATTAGAATAAATGCAATGATCCATCTTGGTGACAATGAAACTTCCTGGAGAACAGGGCCTGTTTAGATCCTTATTGCCCAGCACATTGGTTGGTTGACTAGAATTTGCATTGGTGAAAGAAGTGCTCACATTGAGGACATTACCTATTTTTAGAAGTATCTTGGGGCAGCTAGGTGGTGCAGTGGATAGAGCACAAGTCCTAGATTCAGAAGGACCTGAGTTCAAATCTGGCCTCAGACACTTAACACTAGCTGTGTGACCCTAGACAAGTCACTTAACCCCAATTGCCTCACCAAAGAAAAAAAAAAGTATCTTATCTTCTCCTACCCATCTCAGAAGAATGCAATCTCCTTGAGGGCAGGGATGGCTTGTCTGTGCCCAAGGCCTCTAATAGAGAAAGTAGGCACTTAATAAATACTTGTCTAATTAGAATTAATTAAACCTGTCCCAGAGGACAAAGAAACATCTCTCTTCTCCATAGTCGGGGCATGAAAAAAGGGTGCAGGATGTTGTACAATCTGTTCTATCTGGTCACTGTGTTGAATGAATTTGTTTTTCTTGGTTATGAGCAAGTGTTCTGAGAGGTGACACAGTAGCCTGGGTACAGTGCTGGCATTGGGAACCAGTAGGAGCTGAGTTCAAATCCTGATACTGATACCTTATTGTCTATGGAATCATGGGAAAGTCACAAGCCATCAGCATCCCTGGAAATTCTCTAGTCTGGTGAATCTTTGCCTTTCTTGTATCATGAACCCCAGTGGTACTCAGTCTGGTGACACTGATAGAGCCCTTCTCAGAATGTTTTAGAATGCATAAAATAAAATACACAGGATTACAAAGGAAACTAATTATATTGAAATAATGTTATCGATATATACATGTATATATGTTTATATTTATATTTTTTAAGTTCATGAACTTCAGGTTAAGAGTCCCTGTTAAGCCTCTAGATGAGTTGCCATTCTGCATCCACAGATAGAATTCCCACACCAGGAGCTCTCCATATGGATGAAATCACATGTCCAGATCCAAATATGTAAGTCTTCACTCTGACACATACTGGCTGTGTGACAGTGGGTCAGTAATTTAACAGTCTCAGTGCCTCCAAGCAACTTTCCAAGGCTGAAGAAAGAATGATTGACTTTCATCCATAAAGAAAATTTGAAGAGTGAGAGTTCTCTACATAAATGAAATCACAGATCCATGACTGTCTCCCAAAAACGAAGGGTGGAGGGAGGGAAAAGAGGGGCAGACAGAGGAAAAAGAGGGATGAAGGAAGGGAAAAGAGAGGCAGAGGGAGGAAAAGAGGGATAGAGGGAGGAAAAGAGGGGTAGAGGGAGGGAAAGAGGGATGAAGGAAGGGAAAATAGAGGCAGAGGGAGGAAAAAGAGGGATAGAGGAAGGAAAAGAGGGGTAGAGGGAGGAAAAGAGGGGTAGAGGGAGGAAAAGAGGGGTAGAGGGAGGAAAAGAGGGGTAGAGGGAGGAAAAAGAGGGATAGAGGAAGGAAAAGAGGGGTAGAGGGAGGAAAAAGAGGGGTAGAGGGAGGAAAAGAAGGGTAGAGGGAGGAAAAGAGGGGTAGAGGGAGGAAAAAGAGGGATGAAGGAAGGGGAAAGAGAGGCAGAGGGAGGAAAAAGAGGGATAGAGGAAGGAAAAGAGGGGTAGAGGGAGGAAAAAGAAGGACAGAGGAAGGAAAAGAGGGGTAGAGGGAGGAAAAAGAGGGGTAGAGGGAGGAAAAGAGGAGTAGAGGGAGGAAAAGAGGGGTAGAGGGAGGAAAAAGAGGGATAGAGGAAGGAAAAGAGGGGTAGAGGGAGGAAAAAGGATAGAGGAAGGAAAAGAGGGGTAGAGGGAGGAAAAAGAGGGGTAGAGGGAGGGAAAGAAGGGTAGAGGGAGGAAAAGAGGAATAGAGAAAGGAAAGAGGGGTAGAGGGAGGAAAAAGAGGGATGAAGGAAGGGAAAAGAGAGGCAGAGGGAGGGAAAAAAGAGAGAAGGCATTATTGGGGAAATCACTGCACCATTTAAAAACAACATCAATAAATCATGGTTTTAAAAAGTAAATAAGCATCACAGACATTTCTAAACAGCAGCATTTCATCTCCAAATTTGTTATCTGTCTTAATAGCCCTCTGTGCGGCTCCATTGTAAATAACCTGATTATAAACTTGAGTTCAGCAGCTGATCAGCCGACTCTTTATAGATGGAGGCAAACTGGTTTGATTAATGCAACTGCTAAGGACAGATTCTCCTGCCTAGTAACTTGGGTTTGTTTCCAAGGAAATTGGATCCAGTTGGTAATGCTGTTTCTATTGATTATTTTGTTAATCTCTCCCTCCCCCATGGGGGTGGGGGTGGGGAGAAGGGGAGCTATTTTTAGGCAATGTTTAGGGGTCAACCCGCTAGGAAAGAAAGAAAGAAAGAAAGAAAGAAAGAAAGAAAGAAAGAAAGAAAGAAAGAAAGAAGGAAGGAAGGAAGGAAGGAAGGAAGGAAGGAAGGAAGGAAGGAAGGAAGGAAGGAAGGAAGGAAGGAAGGAAGGAAGGAAGGAAGGAAGGAAGGAAGGAAGGAAGGAAGGAAGGAAGGAAGGAAGGAAGGAAGGAAGGAAAGGGAGGGAGGAAGAGAGGAAGAGAAAGACGAGAGAGGAGAGGAGAGGAGAGGAGAGGAGAGGAGAGGAGAGGAGAGGAGAGGAGAGGAGAGGAGAGGAGAGGAGAGGAGAGGAGAGGAGAGGAGAGGAGAGGAGAGGAGAGGAGAGGAGAGGAGAGGAGAGGAGAGGAGAGGAGAGGAGAGGAGAGGAGAGGAGAGGAGAGGAGAGGAGAGGAGAGGAGAGGAGAGGAGAGGAGAGGAGAGGAGAGGAGAGGAGAGGAGAGGAGAGGAAAGGAAAGGAAAGGAAAGGAAAGGAAAGGAAAGGAAAGGAAAGGAAAGGAAAGGAAAGGAAAGGAAAGGAAAGGAAAGGAAAGGAAAGGAAAGGAAAGGAAAGGAAAGGAAAGGAAAGGAATCAATCTCTTATATTTACCTGATCCCAATGCAGCCTCTAGGGTCACTCATTTGAAATCTACCTGGTTACTGGGCTATAAATGCCACCTTTGCCTCTGTTTATTATTCCTAATAAATATATCACTTCAGAGTACTTCTCATTATCCCCATCTGGGCTCCTAAAGTTAGTCGATCAATAAATAATAGCTGACAATAATAACAGATGACTACATGACCCTCCAGCTGAAGTCCTAAACACTTACAGAGAGAAGAACTGTAGACTGGCGGCCACTAAGAACAGTCAACACATGTCTCCCCAGAAAAGCTGGGCTCTTTCTTTAAAGTATTTCATAAACTGACAGCAGAGAAGCAAACACAGCCAGTGCCCTAGCCCAAAAGGCCCTTGGTCAGGAGCTCCTGTGATAACAGTTTATTTTTACAAAATCCCATCCGTGGTCCATTGACATTACCCGGTAGCCCTCCCCTAAGAGGGGATCAGAGCATCGAAGACTTGGAACTGGAAGGGATTTTGCCAGCACTTCAGAGTTGGAAGGAAACAATGCTATTCCTTTGGACTGCTCTTACAGCCTAGCATGGCAAATGAACACTGCCAACTGAGCCCTCTTCAACCCAGGCTCTGTTCTCCCAAGAACCAAGAAAGAAATAGGTCATCAGATAACCAAAAAGCTATTTCCCCAAGCTTCTGGAAGTGATGGCACCAAGAGGAGCCACTGACATCAGCCTCAAAAAGTGAACATAATGACTGGCATTCCTATCCCAGCACAGTGCCCAGCACAAGGGAGGCACCTAATAAATGCTTGTTGATTGATTTAAGGTTTGCAGAGCACTCTCCATGAATTCTCTCATTTGATCAAAGAAACATCACTCTTTCAGAAAACTGGATTCAGGCTGCCCAGATACCAAGGCAGAAAAACAACCTTCTTTTTTCTTTAATATAGTAACTGCCTTGTTTATCTTTCTAATTCTCCCCCTTCTTTACAAGTGTTTCATTTCCCTGGAGGCTCTGGGTCATAGACTTTTATTAAACGAACGCATTTCTATTTTGGTCCTTGGAGTTGGAAGTATTTTTGGTGGGAGCAGGGGTTGGGGGTGGAGAGAAGGAAATTGGTTGGTTTGGGGAGAGGCTTCCAAGGGAGGGGTTACTTTCACTTGCTACATATTAAAGAATATTTGTTGAATTAAATTGAATTAGGATATTAGTAGAGTAAATCATATAAATGAAAAGAACATTAAAAAAGAAAGCAAACTGAGAACCACTGGATAACCAGTCTTGGTTCTAAAGAACAGATGCTAAATCTTAGGTCCCAGGAGTGACCCTACTATGAAGGCGAATACCTCAAGGGGGTCAGAGGCAGAAACCAAGTTTCAATATAAACTAAAATATCCATAGGAAAAAATAATAATGACAGTATTATTTCATTAATTTAAGGTTTGCTAAATGCTTTACAAATATCTCATTTGATCTTCACAATAACCCTAGAAGGCAAATGCTATTATTAATCCACATATTACAGGTGGAAAAAAAAAACTGAGAGACAGAAGTTAAATGGCTTGCCTGGGGTCACTCAGCTAATAAGTGTCCAAGGACTGATTCGAACTCAGGTCTTCCTGACTCTTGCTTAACCCAGTACTCTATCCACTGGGCCACCTAGCTGCCTCACAAACTCTTTGTGACAATAAAGAAATGGAAATGAAGCAGGTGCCCATAGAGTTGAAAACAGCTGGAAAAAATTGTGGCATATGAGTATAAGGGAATATTATTAAACCATAAGAAATAATGAAAATGAGGAATTTCCAAGTATGTGTGGGGAGGCTGAAGCAAGGTAGCGATTTCCAAAGAGGAGGGGGGAAAACTCCTCTAGAAAAAGAACTCACTAAGAGCAGAGACTTCTTAAAGAAGAACCTCCCTAATGCCCACACAGTTTTTCCAATGCAGGCTGCCTCTCCCTGAATAGCTTTTGCTCTCCTGCTCACCCTAAGTAATTCCTGACGCTGGCTCAGTAACGTGCCCTCTTCCCTAGTCCCCAGAGTATGTAGGAAGTATATTAAACAGGCCCGTCGCTGTACTGCAGGAGTGTTTGCATTCCTAGACAAAATTAACTCGGAGAAAGATGAAGTGTGAGATTTCAGGGAGCCTAAGATGGCCAGATAACAGCATTAAGCTCGCTGGGCTGATGGATCCCGTTACACCTTTCTCGCCAGATTGATATGTGGTGCTCTAAACACCACTTTTAGTGAGTGCCACGTCCTGGGAAAAGACCCCAGACCTCCTAGTGGGGGTGGGGGAATCAGAGAGGAGTTGGGAACTCACTGTAAAGACCCCACAGAGCAAAGGCAGACCATTTAACTAGAGCCCCCCATTTTACAGATAAAGTAACTGAGGCCCAGAGACTTGAAGTAATTTGTCCAAGCTCACAGAGCTATTAGATATCAGGGCCCAGGCCAGGGAATCAGTCAGTCAATAAATATTTATTAAGCTAGGTACTGTGCTAAGCTCTGAAATCTTAGAGCTGGAAGGAACTTCAGGGGTTCTCTAATCCACCCTCATTATTGAATGGTCCAGAGACGTTAAGGGATTTGCCCAAAGTCACACAGGTATTAAGTGACATTCATTCATTCATTCATTCATTCAATATGTATTAAGCTCCTGCTATGTGCCAGGCACTGTGGGAATACAAAAAGAATCAAAAGCCCTCAAGGAGCTTATAGTCTAATGGGGGAGAGAACATTCAAACAAATATATTCAAAGCAAGCTGTAGTGTAAAGAATAAATAGGAATACTGAGACAGAAGGCACTGGAATTAAGAGGGGTTAGGGAAGGCTCCCTTTAGGAGGTAGGAAGCCAGGTCCTTTGATATCAATGGATCATAGAATCATAGATTTAGAACTAGAAGGGAACTCAGAGGTTTCTCCTCTGCAACTCCCTCATTTGACAAAGGAGGAAACTGAGGCCAAGGGAGTTGAAGTGGTTTACTCCAGGTCACACAAGGCAGTCATTAGAGAAAAGATTTAAACTCTTTAGACTCTTCAAAGTCTCGACATTTCTCCACTGAGCAAATCCATCCCACAAGGAAAAGAACTCTCTCTATAAGCTTAGCCCTTGGGATTCCAAGCCCAGATAAAAAGTACCGTGATTAATAACTACAATAATAATGATGATTAACATATACCTAGCACTTTCTGAATAAAAATGGTTGGGAGTTTCGAGGTGCCTTAAGGTTATGTATGTTATCTCATTTGATAATAATTTGATAACCAACTTTTCCCGGATGTCATCTCCAGGCCTTATAATCTTGGCCAACACTGAAACGCTTATGCAGGGTTCTGATCCAGTGAGATAATGGATAATAAAGCAATTTCTGAGACTTAAAACACTATTAATGTAATCTATTATTGTTGTTGCTATTATTAATATTCTTCAGGGAGATGTTTTCAGAGACTAAAAAGTGAATATCCCTAACTCCCTGCCTCTGCTGCCTTTATAATCCCACAGAGAGAAGCAATGAGGCTGAGGAGAAAAACTGGCCTCGAACAGAGAACCTAAAGACCTGAGTTCAAATCCCATCTTCACCACGTACATCCTGGGCAACCCAAGGGAAGTCCTGAACCTCTCTGGGACTCCCATTTCCTCATCTGTGAAATAAAAGGGCTGGCCTCAAAAACCTGAAGGGTTTCTTCCATCCTAAATCCTACACCCTCTCAAATGGTGTCTGCGTCCTTAGTGTGTGATTAGCAGCAATCTGGAGAGAGAATGTCTTTGGAGGAAAGCAGTCCTCCCTGCCCCCCCTCACCCCACTTGGTTTCAAACTTGGGAGGGGGCAGTGAAAGGGGGGGAAAGAGAGACAAAAAGGGAGGGAGGGAGAAAGAAAGAGAAAACCAAACAGGGCCCAGCTCAGCTAATTACTGACTATTTGACTGGAGAAGTCACTTCCCTTGAAAGGCCTCCCTGTCTCATTTGTACTAGGAGGAGGCTGGACTTCATGCTTTCTAGGACCCTTCCCAGCTCCTTCCATGATTCTCTTCCTCACTGCCCCCTCTCTCCACTCCCCTCTTTCTCCTCTCGTTTGTTTGCTCCTCCTTCCCATCTCTCCTCTCTGCCACTTACCCCCAGGGACCCTGGGGCAACAACCAGAACTTGGGGTTTTCACATTTCACCTGCCACCATTGGGTCAGATGGACAGCCACCAACCAAGGTCTGCTCTCACTAATGCTCCCAGAGGTCACAGCCAATACTGCCAAATACTCACTATTTCAAACAAACAAACAAATCAAGGCCAGCCCTAACAAGATGCTTCCATCTCGTTATGGATTGTGGATCCCAGGTAAAAGCAAACCTTGTCCAGATGAGGTCTGACAATGTAAAATGCACTCCCACAGGAATCCAGGATTATTACATCTCCCCATCAATCATGGCGTTGTTTCTTTCCGGATTGTATCAGGTTCAGCATCCAGATATTACCATGTCATCCTACAGACCCAGCAGACTCCTTTCCATAAGCAGAACCAGTCAGGTCTCATTACAACCAGCACCAAGGCCACCTTGATCTTGGTATTACCGAGATAGAGCGGCGCCGTCTCTGATTTCCAGCAAAGTTCAATCATCCAAGTCCCAGACCACCAGCGACAAAAAATTTCACTGGTCTCTTGGCGTTGGTTGAAATGGGATTTGACCTATACTAGGGGAAATTCATGGCACAGGGGAATATGCTTTCAAATGCCTTATTTATTGTGGCTTAGCTGTGTATTTTTTAAAGTACATTCTGCTTACGGGCAACAGCTTCCCTCTAGACTGACTATGCTGGAGATTTCTAGCACACTATTTCAGCATTAATCTAAGAATCTAAGATTTGTTCAATTCAAAAAGCATTTTTAAGTTCCTACTATGTGCCAGGCATTGGGCTGGGTCCTGCAGCTATAAAAATGAAGATGAACCAATCCCTTCTCTCAAAGAGTTCATCTTACATTTATTTAGTTATTTTGTATATTTTAAAATATGTACTGGTATGTGTCTACATCTGCCTTGATAAAATGTAACTTCCTTGTTCTTTCATTATCTCCCAGGTGCCTGGCACACAGTAGCCACTTAAAGTAGATGGACTGATTCTCCTGGATAAAAATAGATACAAGCTACTGAAATGAGGAAGGGGAGCTGCCACCTGTCTAAGCCTCAGTTTCTTCATCTGTTAGACAGGGATGATAATAGTAGCTTTCCCACAGAGCTGTTGTGGGGCTCTGAGGATATAATGTGAGGGAAGTGCTTTTCAAACATCAAAGTGCCGTAGAAATGGAAGCTCTTGTTTTTATTACTCATTTCACAAAATAAATTGCAGTACGTGAAAAGACCAGGTTGCTCTTGTCCTTGCCCCCTTTGTGGCTCCAAAGAAGAAGAAAATTCATTGTGCTGGGTTCCTGCATGTTTGTAAACTCTTTAGAATACTTAAAAAAAAAAAAGTTGGCTTGGGGAGTCTCCGACACCATTAGTGTTTTTCCTGCCCCTGGTGGGCACCCAGAGCAATCGTGGTGAGAATCCTTACCTCTGCCCCCTCCAGAGAAAGTGCCTGCAGCATGAATACCTCCTACACTGTATTTATAATCCTCTGTAAATTCGCCCAAAAGTCATGAACTACATAATACTAATTCTTATAGGTTGACATATTTCCCTGATCTTTCACGAGCCACATGGGGAAACAGTTTTCTCCTGATCTGAATGAAGAAGAAAAACAGTGATCCTAATCAGCCATTTACCCTTACCGACTTCCCTAAACAAATCTGGGAAAGAGCTTAAAGGCTTGGGAATAACCATGACCCCGCTTGATGCACTGTAATAACCCTACCTAATTATACTGATATAAAAACTAATTGGAAAGATAGCAAATGTCAGGGTAAGATGCAAATCGGAGGGTGTTAATTGCTGAACAGGTGCTGGAATAGAATTAAATGAGCATTCTGATTAAAAGAGTGGAGAAAACAAATGTGGACCGACCCCCGATACCAACTTGGCCATGTGACTTAGCAGCCCATTCTACCAAGGAAAGGTCATGCTGATGTGACCTGGGAGGGGGGGGGGGGGGGGGTGATGAGTGGGCTGGAGACAATAGTGACCACAGAGGAAAAGACAATCAAACAACCTCCACATAACTCCCATTTTGGACCCCAACTGAACCCAGTGTGCTGGACCTGGAGTCGGGAAGACTCATCTTCCTGAGTTCAAATCCAGCTTCAGACACTAAATGTGTGACCTTGGCCGAGTCACTTCACCCTGTTTGTCTCAGTTTCCTCATCTGTAAAATGAGCTGGAGAAGAAAATGGCAAACCATTCCAGTATCTTTGCCAAGAAAACCCCAAATGGGGTCACAAAAAGTTAGACTCAACTGAAAAAACAATTGAACTAACCTTCAAGATGCCCTGGAAATGAGAAACCTTTCCTAAGTATCTGCTTCTACCTTTAACTGGGAGGCACAGGTAATCCTATGCCCATGGCCCTCTGGGTCTGGTCAAATGCCTTGAGACCACGTAGGCCAGCACCTATAGGCCTGAGCTATGGAGATGACCTCCCTGAAAAGGGCCAACTGTGTTCCCCAAGCCAGCCCCATCCTCCTTAATGTCATATCACTCCCTGCACCAGCAAAGTCCTCTTTTTTTCTCTCCTTTCTCATGTTTTTGTGCTTCTCTTTTCACATTGTATTATTTCCAAAGAGTGTGATTCCCCCTTCCCCAACTGAACCTCCCCTTATAATAAAGAAAACAGTCAAGAAAAAAAAATAATCGACCATTTCCTCATCTGTAAAAGGAGGGAGGTTGAACTGATGAACAGCAAGTCCCTTTTAGTTTTAAACATTTGATCCTATGATTTTACTGCATATGCAAAATTCTCCGGTGGGGTCTTCCTTCACTCTTCCAAGAGGAGGGAGATCATAGATATCGGCTCTTCAAGCCAGAGGAATCTCAGAGGCCATATTGTATAACTTCTTTATTTCACAGATGAAGAAACTGAGACCTCAAAAGAGGTGACTTGACCGACATTAGGGAGGGAGGGTCAGAGGTGGGTTTTGAACTCGGGTTCTCCACCTACAGGGCCCTCATTATTTCCACTGTGTGCTTCATTATCTGGTTTCCAGAGCCAAGATCAGTTATTATAATCATTTCGCATTCACTTTCCTGTTAGCCATCTTTTCATTTAAATGATAGTAGTTATGGTGTGTGTGGTCCCTTGTGTCCTACTTCTTTCAAATCCTCTCCATTTCTTCTCCCTTCCCTTTCCCCCTTTGAGGCTTAGCCCAAGAGTACAAACCCCTCAGTAAGTAAGGGCTCTAGCCTTCCATAAGCTCCCTTGCCTCTGAATCCCCATAGCAGCTCAGCAGTCAATTATATATAATGAGCCAACAATAGACAATGGGGTGGGTGGTATCCAGTTATCTGAAGCAGGTCAGCTCTCTCTTCCCCAAATGGATTGTAAGCTATTTGAGGGCCAGGCCCAGGTTTCAGCTTCTCTTGTGGACAATGTTATAAACTTTAAGAGCTCTAGAAAAGGAATATATTATGGTCAATGATCTTATCATTGTCCCTTCCCAGGATCCCACAGTGCCCTGCACGAGCTGGTCATAGAGCTACTATTCAATGACTAATACCAATTGGCTGATTGACCCAAAAAATGGGACAGCTTTGCCCTCATGTGGAATGAAAAAAAAAATTAAGGGAAAAGGGGAATGAAGGTAGTATTTTATTCTTATGTTCCTCCAGTAACCATGTTATCCACAAATAAGATTTCCTGCCCCCTCCCCAATAAAGATTCTAAAGTAAGCAAACCAACCAGCAGAACTTCCTCTGTAGCCCTGAGGAATAATGAGATTTGCTTCCTACCCTCGGGGTCTTGTCTGGTTGAGGTTAAGCATTTCAAAGCCTTTAGCCAATTTTAACTAAGCTTCCTGAAATCCTGGGGGAAAGGAGAAGCTAACTGGGCTACATTCTACAAGGGTTGGTACCCTTGCCAGTCCCTCCACTGAATTCCACTTTCCTCCTCCAAAGGGAAGAGGAAGTGAGGCATTTCGACCGTCAGATACAAACTCGGCGCCTCCGCCAAAATTTCTGCTGTCAGAGCTCAGTGCAATTCAGCAAGCAATTATTAAAGGCCTACTGTGTGCCAGGCCCCACCTAGGGTACCAGAGATGAGAGTTAGCAGGGCCCTCAGGGGCCAACTAGTCCAGTTCCCTTATTTTACAGATAAAGAAATTGAGGCCAAAGGAACTGCCTAAAATCACACAGGTGTTAGATACCAGCATTGGGAACTGAAACCCAACCCCTGTGACTCTTCATCATATCACTGAAGGATAAATGAAGGATATTTCTCTGACCTGGGTCCCTAGGATTTAGAGCCAGATGAGGCTTTAGAGATCACTGGGTTCAACCATCTCACTTTACAGCTTATGAAACTGAGGTTCAGAAAAGATAAATGAATCATCCAAGGTCACACAGCCAGTAAGCAACAGTGCTCCCCCACTACACACACACACACATATGTGATACACACATGATACATATACACAGCACACAGCACTCATGATACACACAATACATACACACTCAGCATACAGTTTTATAAATGCTTGGCACTGCCCCCTTCTAGGCCCCCTGCTCCAGAAGCACCAAGCCCAGCCTGCTAAAATTAACCCCCCCCCCAGAGTCACCACAAATAATCTTGAAAGAAATCATTCCATTTCCAGAGAGTGCACTACCATTTTAGGGTGTTTTCTTTAAGCCATTTTCAACTCTTTGGGATTTATGGTGATGGAAATGCAGACATGCCCTTTAGTACAGAGTGAGTGAAGGCAGCCCAGGCTCCACTCCATGCTACTAATATTTCGTTCCATCTTGTCCCAGGGTAAAGCAGCAATTCATTATCTGGGCTCATTCCACCTTGGGGCCTCCTATACCCACTGACTGCCAATCATACGCCACTCTGTGACTTTAGCAGTGGGGATGAATAGCAGCAGGGGACCAGGACCAGCAAAGTTAATTTCTGTAACTCAGACCTCTGTCTAGTGAGGTAAGGAAGGTCAGGGCATGGAACCGATCAGCCCAACTAGTTTCTCTTATGGCTGAGTCCCTTTAACTAACATGGCCTCTTCTAACATCCAGGAAAAAAAAGAGCACAATGCAAAGTCTCTGACCCAGAGACATCATTTCAAAGTGCATCTAATGAACCTGCTTATAAAGAGGAAATGGAGTACTGGCTGGCAGGGGTGCAGCTCTACCTTTACATTTATGATTTTATTAGAACAATAGCAAGTGTCATCCACAAAGAGTCAAGGAAAGAATGTGATCCTGACCTAGCAATGAAAAAATTGTAAGGCCTCCTCCACTTTTTGGAGCTTAAGAGCAAAATGAAGTTTTGTCTTCCTTCCACATAGCAGCATATCAGGGAACTTGCCAGCAAAAGCAGTTGACATCCTATTGGGAGGTGAACCAGGTTTTAGACAAGATGTTGGGTTGGCTTATCACTCAGCGCAGTAAACTAAAGGGTTAAAGGAAAGTGACAGTGATGGGATGGTTGGGGTCTTTGGTTTTGTTTTCTTTGGGGCTCTTTTTTTAAGGCTCAGAAGTCAGAGAGAAAATGAGAGAACCAGATGTCCTAAAGGAATGATGGGAAATGCTTAAGAGAAAAAAATCTCTCCCACCCCAAGCAAATGCTTCCCCAAGGATTTTAGGAGGCTTATTGTCAGTATCTGATGCTGACACAACATCATACATCTTTGTTGCTTTGTTTTTAAAAAATTTTAAGAAAAGGGGAAAGGAGAAAGAAAAGAAGAGAGAAAGATAATGAGAGAACAAAAAAGGAGGAAGGGAGGAAGGAAGGAAGGAAGGAAGAAGAAAAATGAAAGAAGAAAATAAGAAATAGGGAGGGAGGAAGGACAGATGGACAGAGAGTGAAGGACAGACAGACATACATAAAGGAAGGGAAATGAAGGAAAAGAAGAAAGGAGGAAGAAAAGGAAATAAACAAAAAGGAAAGAGGAAGGAAGGAAAGAGTAAAGGAAAAAGAGAAGAGAAGAAAAGGAAGGAAAAGAAGAAAAAAAAATCTATCTCAAGCTGGTCTCAAAGCTCTGTATCTCCCTGGGCCTCTCACGCATTAGCCCTGCCTGAGAACCTGGGAAAAGGCTGGTGAGGTATTATTTCAGCCACAGATTGGGGTAGAAACAGGCCCGCCTCTCAGTCAGCTTCCTTGGAAATGACAGAGCCGAAGTGGGGTGGGGACAAGGACGATGGAGGATCCAAAAGCCAGCTCACTCTTATTCAGAGAACGAAGAGGCCAGAATGTGGGAGGTTGTTCCTTGGCGCACGAGTCCTCCTGGGATGCCGCAAAGGTTCCAGAAACAAACTGGAGATGGTTGCTGACAGAGCGGCTGGTGTTCCAAGCTGTGTCCCTTTACATGGTAAAATCAGAAGGTAGGTTGGCCTGGGCCCTGTGGAATGACCCAGCTGAATGCTCAGGCCACAGCCCCCTCCTCCAAGTGAAAGCTGCGGGTGCCAAGAGATGGTGAATACTGGAATGAGGACACCACAGAGCTGAAATCCTATTCTCCAAGTCGCGCTCATTGTTGGTGCCAGCTGGGACATCGGAAAGTGTCCCTTCAAGACAAATCCGCTCCTTTTCGATGGCGCAGGGGTGTAAGTGCCAGCCAACCTCTTCTTGGCTCACAGTGCCATAAGAAGTGCTTTCACAGCTTCCCCGCAACAAAAAACGCCCTCAATGAGCGAGCATCCTCCGAGGACAGCTCCTGAAAAGGGGCTTCTCATATCAGGTTAACGCATGCTCTTGGCACGGCCCAACTTTTGCACCAAAGCTCTGGGGTATGGACTGATAAGAGCTCAATTCTGTTTGTTAACGATAAGGCAATTATTTCTTCAGGACTTTGTAAAGAAAAAAAAAAATTACAGCAAAGATTCAAACAAGGATCCCGAGGGGGACAACAGAACTAGTGGGTTGGAAAACTTTTTTTTTCTTTTTGCAGGAGCAAACAAATGGGCCATTGAGAGTAATAGAACCTCTTAAGGCTAACATACAAACATGCTGTCATGGAGTTCTCCGATCTGCTAAATGTAAACAGTGGCCAGAGCAACCAGACAGGACAGGAGAAGGAAGGATAAGGGACAAAGGAGGAGGTAGGGGAAAGAGAGGGAAAGGAGGGAGGAAAGGAGAAGGGGAGAGAGTAAAGGAGAGGGGAGGGGAGGGGAGGAGGGAGAGGAGGATAGGACAGGAGAGGGGAGGACAGGAGAGAACAAGAGAGGGGAGAAGAGAAGGGAGGGAAGGAAAGGGGAGGAGAAGGGAGAGGAGGGGAGAGGAGGGGAGGAGGGGAGGGAAGAGGAGGGGAGAGGGAGAAGACAGGACAGGACAGGACAGGACAGGACAGGACAGGACAGGACAGGACAGGACAGGATAGGACAGGACAGGAAAGGGGAGGACAGGAGAGAACATGAGAGGGGAGGAGTGGGAAGGAGAAGGGAGAGGAGGGGAGGAGGGGGGAGAAAGACGAGAGGGGAGGGAAAGGGAGGAGAGGAGTATGAGAGAATGAGAGAAAGACTGGAAAAGAAGAAAGGAAAAAGGAGGAAGTCATAATCCAGGGCTGTGGATAGCACATCCTATGGAGCACTGAGACAAGTCCTCAGAGAGCAGCCAGAAGGAACAAAGAGAGGTGTTGTCAAAGCAGAGACGCCCACTGGGCAACAGAAAGTCTTGTGGTGATCAGCATCTTCTTTTGCTGGCAACAATGTGATTCAGAAGAGAGGTTTCCTTATCGCTTCTAAGTCTGAAGGGAAGACAGACTCATTTAGTCACCAGCTGATGTTTCCTGCATCTTTAGGTCACGTATTTGCTGATCATCATGTTTACCTCCAAGCTAGGAGTGGATTCCAGAGCTTCAGGGTCAGATCCTTTGGGGAAGTTTTCCCTGACAGCCTAGAATGGCTGATTTTTGCGAGGTTCTGGGCCATGCAAATAATCATTTGTAATAACAAATAAGAGAAAACTTGGACCCTGACTTGCCTATGGCCATTTTCCTGTGGTCTCTCTTCCATACGGCACAGCACCAGGTACATCATTTGGAGCTTAATAAATATTTGCTGATGGGTGGATAAAGAGAACTTACATGGCTGAAATCTTCCACAGAATGGATCCCCACAAAATCATAAGTGAACTATCTATCACCTGCTACCATTGTTCATGCACTCCTTTGGGTTCCTAGTTCCATTTATTTATCAATGATTAGTACCAAGGTAAGACAACTGATCTCTCTGGGCCTCAGTTGCCTCCTCTGAAAAGTGAGGGGGTTAGACCAAAGGGCCCTTCCAACTTTAGGTCTAGGATCCAATTCTATGAGGGAAGTATTCCATGTATAAATTATCCCCTATTTGCAGGTGAGTAAACTGAGGCTCAGAGAAGATGCCCATGGTCACATAGCTAGTGCGTGCTGGAGTTAGTATTTATCCCCCAGCTTATCCTGCCTCCAGATACAGCAATCTACCTACCATGACACAATTCTTCCACATTTAAGATCATCCCAAGTTCCATATACAGTTGCCCGGGGCCCAAGGTGCCTAGGACAGTGGCTCTAGACCAACTTCTCCCTTCCACATAGATTACTCTCTAAGCAGGCTGAACTTAATGCTCCCTGAACTCTGGAGTCAGGACTTCTTGAGGCCTGGTAGGATGGAGGTCAGGAATCTGGACGTTGTTCCTCAGCACTGAACCCATGGAGTCCATTTACCATTAAGAAGAGGAAAGTGGATGATTTTAGGACACTAGCAGTTCAGCTCCTAACCCTTTCTCCATCCCCAGATGAGTCATTTCAAGAGCTTATCCCTCTGACCTCTGGATACTTTCTCACCTCTTACTGAGGAAACACATATGCTCTAAAGGGAATGTTTTTTCATGAAGGTATTAGTGCTCACTCCATACTCCAACCTCTTCCAAAAGAAGTGTGGCATAGAGAGGAGAAAGCACTGGCTCTAAAGGTTGAGAACCTCAATTCCAATCCCACCCCTGATCCTTAATCCCTGTGACCTTAGATAAATCAATAAATTGTCCTGTGCCTTAGTTTCCTTACCTGTAAAAATTAAGGCATCTAACTTTTTGGCCCTTGGGACTCTGAATGCCATTCCATTCCTAGAACTGTGATCCCATGATATGGCTGATAAAAAAAGAAATATCTGTGGGGGAGTCAGATATTCTCCCCATTCAGGATTATGTAGCAAGTAGGACCCTTTTGAGATCCCCAGTCAGAGACCATCCAAACAGTCCACCTTATTGGCCGGTAGGACATGGGGACAGCACTTGGCATGGGTTTTGGTAGCAAGATGTCCATGAGGAAATAATACTTTACTGGTCTTGTCTAAGAAACTCCCAGTTTAGAAACCCCCTCCACCAATGCCCCATGCCCTCTAGCCTTAGAGAGTTACCTGGAAAAACAGAAAGGTTGAGAGACTTGTTCAGGGTCACCTAGTTCTTGTGCATCAGAGGAGGACCTAAAGCCAAACCCCTTCCTATCCACTAGGCAATACTGCCCCTGAGCATTTCCTTTTATTGTTATTAATACTATTATTTACATAATTAATAATGAGCATTTATATAATAGTAGTTAGCATTTTATATCACACTTAAAATTTGTAAAGTGTTTTATGTACATATCATTCCATTGGAGCCTCACAACACAACTGTGAGAGGTACTATTATTCATTATCCCTGTTTTCTAGGTTAGGAAATTGAGGCACAAATAAGTAGGATCACCTCATTCATAAGTGTCAGGAGGAAAATCTGAACCCACATCTCCCTGCCTCCCTCCAACACTCCAGGAAGTCAGGCCTTGTCTCTTGACTTGTTTATCCATTTCCAATCCCAGTGATTTGAATAAGCTGATTGCTTTAAAAACTCCAAGCTACCATTACAATAGAAAGAATGATTCCTGTCATGACCAAATATTAAACACAGCACACACCTAATGACTCATCGCTCCCCAGGGAAGAAGCTTTATGAACAATAAAACCCAGCAGACATCTACTGTTTGGGCTTAGAGGTCTCATTATAGGCTCACTGATCCAATACAATTTACAGGCACGGTGGACTCCACTTAAAGTGTAAACCACCAAGCTGAAGTTATAAATGGAACACCTACTGAGAAATAAACATTTCCTTCTTCACTGGGGACAGGAGAGGAGAGGAAAGACTGAGGGAGGAGGAGGAGCAAGTATGAGGGTGCAAACTGCTCATGGAAAGCAAACATAAAGGGTTCACCTGAATCTGGGAGAGATGCTCCCCTCAACAGAAGAAAAGGCAAGGGTGGGGGCGGGGGAAGCAAGTAAAATCAACCTGAGAAAGAAGATGGTGGATGAAGGAAAAAGAGGAGAGTGAAAGGAGGAAAGGAGTGAAAGGGGAGGATAAAGAAAGACAAATAGGAATCCTTAAATCTATTCCCTGCTTTAAGATTTGTAAATTGTCTTACAAATATTATCTCATTTAACCATCACAACAACCATGGGAGGCAAATGCTATTATTATCCCCATTTTATATAATAGGAAACTGAGGTCTGGAGAAGTTAAGCAACTTGCCCAGGGTCACACAGCTAGTCAGTATCAACAGTAGAATTTGACTCAATCTTCCTGACTCCAAGCTCAAAACTTTATCCCCTACACCACACCCATCCAAGACATACATCATTTTAATGCCAAAACAACAATCACAGTGACTGTGCCTGATCATATATGCATCATTCTGCTCCCATAGCCCCCCACCTCTGCTCAGAGAAGTTGTGTTCCATCTTTGGTTTTTTAATTACCCAAGATTCAACTTCATTTTATTCTTTCATTTAGATGGGTGAAGCCCATTGGGCAGACATCTAATTCATGCAGTTTCAGTTCAAACATATCTCCCCACATTTCTCTGAGCTCTTCAGTCAACATTTCTTACTACACAATAATATCCCATTGTTATAGTCATAGACCATGGTGTGCTAAGTCATTCCCCAATTAATGAGGCTCCACTTTCTTTCCAGTGCTTAGCCACCACAAAAACAAAGCAAAACAAAACAAAAAACAAAAAAGCTTCTAGCAATGTTTCCAATATATGGGACCTTGGGCTCTGTCTTTGACTTCCTTAGATTTCATATCCCTAGCAATGAGATCTCTGGGTCAAAGGATGGGAGCAATTTAGTCACTGATTTCCAAAAGTTCCAGACTGCTTTCCAGAAATGACCAAGTTCACAGACTCCTTATACAACCTAAGAGATCCCAGTCAAGTTCCCTCATTCTACAAAAAAAGCTAAGGTTGAGTGACTTGCCCAAGGTCATACCGATAGTATTGTAGGTGAGCTTTGAACCCATGCTGCCTGAATCTAGAGCCAGCATGTTGTTTATATTTTTTTACCCTTCCTACAGCACTAGTTCTGTGAACCTAGTTCATATCAGAACTCAGCTGGTCCTGTCCCATTTCCCCAGTGGAGAAACTGGGATCCAAACAGAGACAGTGGTTTGTCTGGGGTCACACAGGATAGCAGATGGCACAGCATGGATCAAACTCAGGTCTGGTTGGAACTTTCTGCATTCATGAGACATGGACTAATGGTGCCCTAGCAGAGGTCACTGGGTGAGCTTCAAAGCCCACTCATTTCCCAAATTGGTCCATCTTCCTCCCCTATTTCAGATATATCCATTTGGAATAAGATGCCTTCCTTCTCCAGAAAAGACTGTCCATTTCCTGTTTTCAGCCCACCAGGATGCCTGAGCCCTGCTTCTGGCTGCCTCTTGACTCATCTGCTGGCTAGGAAATACACAGCCTAATCACATCATGCAGTTTTATAAGGAAGAAGCTGAAAGCCGAGGCATTACCATTAGCTCTTCCGAGAATCCCAGCACAGCTCTTCGGCCTCGCCTCGGGTTTCTAGCGGGAGCTTCCCCTGGGGACCCAGGCAGGCGCTTTGACTGGGGACATGCTGGCAGTGGAGATGGGCTTGGATGGCTGGGGCTGGTGTGTGTGCTGTTTTTCTTTTCTAAGGAAGCCACTTGTGAGTAGGTTGGAAAAGGCTCTGCAAGTTACGGATTTCTCACAAACATCCAGGCTACTAAAAAAATTCACAGATGGCCAGATGGCACAACAGCAACTCAGTGAGAGAGCCTCGGCTCCAGAATGACACAAGGACTCGGCCTCCAGGGAAAAGTGGAGCATCAACAAGCCCCGGGAAATGGTGGTGCGGTGCAGGGAAGGTGCCACAGAGGGCTGAGAACAGGGACCTTTTCACTCCCCACCACTGTGTTCACTGGTGCTAGTGGACCTGGGGAAGAGCACATAAAAGGGGTGAAACCCCTTACGAAGCTGCTGGGGTACAGGGGGAACGAGATGGAAATAAAGTCATTTTTCCCACAGAAGTTTTCAGACACCCTGAAATCTCTCCACCGGCTCCCTGGGTGTTAAGAATCCACAATAAGCCATGGATTACAGTATATCTCAGCCTTCTGGCCCAACCCACTCTCCATAAGAATCCCCTCTACTACAAACTCAAGAGTGTTTGACCAATCTTTGCTTATACTTATTGTCCTTGCGTGATAGGGAAGAGAAGAAAAGGGGAGGGGAAGGGAAGGGGAAGGGGAAGGGGAAGAGAAAGGGAAAGGGGAAGGGGAAGAGAGGAGAAATGGAGGAGAAAAGGAGGAGAAAGGGAAAGGGGAAGGGGAAAGGGAAGGGAAGGGGGAAGGAAGATTTATTAGAGCATTTACTATGTGCCAAACACTGTGCTAAGGGCTAGGAAGGGAGAAAGGAAACAAGCATTTATTAAGTACCTACTATGTGACAGAAATGGTGCTAAGCACTTTACAAATATTATCTCATTTTGATCATCACAAAAAGCCTGGGAGGTAAGTGCCATTATTATCCCCACTGTTGAGGAAACTGAGGCGACAGAGGTGAGTGGTGACCTGGGAACAGAATTTTGTTCTGTTCAGTCCTGGACATTCTGGACAGTCCCAAGGGCTATGAATGGAACCATATGTGCATTGATTGTCATGCCTTTCCAGTAGCAATGACACTGCTGATTGATTATTGATACCCAGAACAAGAGTTGGAAAGAGGGGTATTGAGCAGGCCCCTAGTTGGACTGTATTCCTTTCCCAAAGCAGCCTGTTTCCCTTCAGAAAGTTTCAGATCCATAGGTTTATCTTTATAATAAACCTAAATCTGCCTCTTTGAAGTTTTCCCCCATGCCTCCTACTTCTACCCTGGGACCAATTGACCAATGTAATCCCTCTTTCACCAAGTAACCCTTCAAATACTCGAAGACCACTACCATTTCACACTAAGTTTTCTCTTCTTCAGGCTAATACCTCCAGTTGGGTTTTTTTGCCTGTTTGTTGAACCAGACATATATAGTGGCGTGTTCTCCAGGCTGTATTCACTGTTACCTGAAGAGTTTTCTTGGGAAGAAGGAAAAGAGAAGGAAATAAATTTACTTCCATCTTATGATGGTTCTGGGAAAAAGGTATACACCTATAATAAATTGGAAATAACTGCTCAGAAATAAGAATAATCTTCCATCTAACCAGACCTTGCTAGCTATGTAATTCTGGGCAAGGCTCTAAGTCTACTTCCTTCCTCCTTCCTCCTTCACTTTCCCTTTCCCTCTTCCTCTCTTCCTTCTTACTCTAAGCTAGGTAGATAGAGCACTGGCCCTGACATTAGGAGGACCTGAGTTCAAATCTTGCCTCAGCGCTTACTAGCTGTGTGACCCTGGATAAGTCACTTTACCCCAATTGCCTGAAACATCCAGGGCCATCTGCAGTCATCCACATATATATCTTGCTACTGAACCCAGATGGCTCTGGAGGAGAGAGTGAGGTTGGTGTCCTCACACAGCCCTCCCTCACTTAAATCCAATTCACTGCACATCATGACATCACACTGATGTCGTGGTCCTCTCCAAGAACGAAGGACAAACAACCAACAACCACCAGCTCTAAGCTCACCCTCAAAGTGTGGGTAAGATTCAAATAAGCATGGAGAAAAAGGAAAATGTATTCCAAAAGGTAGATGTGACGTTTTGGGGTTATAGGTTAAATACAGAAGTTCTGATGAGCAGAAAATAGGAGTAAATAACTAGAACAGATGATTGGTAGAGGGAAACCCGGAAATCTAAGAGGATGATGAGTGTCCATTGTGTGGCTCCTTGACCATCAGATTTATACTTTGGATGGGTGTTTTGTCCCCTCATGACTCTCTCTCGGCCCTGATCAGTCCCATGGAATGATGGTGATTCCATGGAATAAGGAAACTGCTAAAGAATGCACTATGTGATGTCATCCATCCCCAAGAAGAAACATGTGAGTTTGTGAGAAGTTCAGTCAAAGAAGAAGAGACAAAAAAAAAGGGCTCCAAATGATGGGAACAGATCTCTCCCTCACTAGAAAGGTAGGGACCACATATATTATATATACACCCACATACATGTGTTACATACTTTCTTGACACAATCACAATGTTGATTGTTTTTCTTAGTGGATTTTTTTATTGTTGTTACAAGGGAGGGTTCAATTTCAGATGGGGATATTTAGTTGTCTAAGTTATTATAATGCAAAAAGTGAAACAAATTCATCAAAGATGTCTAAAGCAAGGACAGAACTGTAATGTTCTAGTAATTTTACACAATAGTAATTTTTAGCTCATATTTCCTTTCTTTATAAAACAATGGACAGGGGGCAGCTAGGTGGTGCAGTGGATAAAGCACCAGCCCTGGATTCAGGAGTACCTGACTCAAATCCGGCCTCAGACACTTGACACTTACCAGCTGTGTGGACCCTGGACAAGACACTTAATCCTCATTGCCCCACCAAAACAAAACAAACCAAAACAAAAAAGAGGCAATGTGGCATGGTGGATAAAGAACTAGCTTTGGAGCCAGAAATTGCAGAGATAGCCTGAATTGATGAGGTATTCCAAGTTTACTCATCTAGGATATCCCTATCCCAAGGAAATCATTGGTCCAGTCCCTATCCCTATCTCACCCCCATAATACACATAAGGACACTGAGTCAAAGAGTCTCAAGGACAAACAGCTAGAAAAGTCAAAGCCTGGACTTTTGAGTCTTCATCCAATTTCCTTAGAATAGACCCCCAAATCGTGTCTCTGAGGTGATTACGGTGCGTAAGGTATTATCTCACCTTCAGTACAGTAAGATCCATGCCCACTTTCCACATGAGGGGGGAAAAAGCAACAACTAAGTACCAGAATCTGCCCTGAGTGACACAGGAGGAGATCAAATCCAGTGGGCTTCCCTTCTCACTGCCCAGCTAATGTCACATTCCAGGACAGTAACCCTAAATTCAGATCAAGGAATTAAAAGGGCCTTCCTTCTCCCTGCTCTCCACTGGGGGACAGCTGAAGTCCGAGGAGAGTTCAGAAATGAGAGAGATGTATTAGGCAGTGATGTTCCGGCTGCACATCCCACTGGGAAGATTATTTCTTGTTAAAAACATGAGGATTTCTCCCCAGGATAGCTGGGAGGATTCAGCCACTCATTCTCCAGAGGGTAAGGAATTGCCATTCCCTTGAAAAGGGTCAAGCAGATGAGCAGCTCCTAGGAAATTCCCCAGGAAGCTCCACAGAGCAATAGCCCCTCAAGACTAGAGATGAGTAAACTGAGGGCAGGAATCAATAATTCTAGCCATTTGGCAAAGATGCTTAGGAAGAGGAGGGGTCACACTGGACAGCATCAAAGAATGTCAGCAGTGGATGGACCAATCCCCTCACTCATAGAATAACAACCTGAGGCCCTGAAAGGTGCCAGAATGCATTCCTGAGGTGATCCACCAGTCAGGGCAGCATGGCTCTAATACCAAGAATCCTACCTCTTCCTCAAGATGATCTCCATTATACTATATCACCTCTTAACCCATCAAGAAAATGCCAACCAGTTATATTAGACTTAAAATAGTAACCAGTCTGGGACCTCAACATCATATTACAGAGATGTTGAGGGTAATGGAAAGAGCTTTGCACTCCAGTCAAGAGTGTGTTGAGTCTCAGTGTGACCTTAGGCAAATGAATAAACCTCAGTTTCTTCCCTTGTACTTCCTCCATCACTTAGAGGTTTGGGGAGTTGTGTAGGTGACTTGGCCAGGGTCACACAGTCAGGATGTGTCAGAATCAGGAATTAAGCCTGGTTTTTTTTTTTTGATTTGGACACCAGTTCTTTCTCTCCTCTACTATGCCTGCCTATTATGATCATCCTCCTGAATGATTATTAATGTGAAATGTTTCATTATTACAATGTTAAATGTTATATAATGTTATTATGTAACTTACATGTTATATAGTTTATATAATTATATTATGTTTTAATGTTAAATGTTGTAATGTTAATTAGTAATGTTATTATTAATGTTAATGTAGTAATTAGTAATGTAGTAAATGTATTAATTAGTAATTTTAGCATTGTTATTGTTAGCTCAGGTATTTGGGTGGGTTTTTTTTACCAGATATAATTTTATCAGTATAGGAAACTTATCTACCAATATAAAACCTGGATCCGCTGTCTCCTAAGCTGCTCTTTTGTGGAAAGGCCCCAACCAGCCCCCATTCCACTGCCAGCCTTCTTCCTGCTTTCTTGATTTTTAAAACCAAGCTTCTGCTGCTATTTTATCGAAGAACTTCCCTGAGCACCTGGAACCACACCCATCACCTTTTCAACCTGTAATGTCCCTCTGTAAGACCTGTCTCCTTCTCCCATGGGGAGGTCCTCCTGGACCACTATTTTGTGGAGGGACCCAAGCTAGTCTTCATCTCCCTCTCAGCCCAGGTCCTGACTTCAAAACCACACCCTATACTCTGGGTACCAGATCTTTTTCCCCCAAGGAACAAACTCTGAGAGTGGGGACTCTTACTTTTGTACTTACATTTGCATCCCCAGGGCTAAGCACATAGTAAGCACTTAATATATGCTTGTTCTTCTTCCTTCCTTCAACAAGCATTTATTAAGCATCCCGGACAGGCCAGGTGATGTGCAGGATGCTGGATGTACAAGGACAAAAAGGAAGCAGCCACTACTCTTAACATTCTCTTGGGAAGAATCTAGCACAGGGACACAGAGAAGTAATTATGAAAGACAAAGAAAAGACAAAGTCCTTCAGGCCAAGGGGTGGGAAGGCTAGAGAGGAAGGTATGTAGAAGTTTGCAAAGACAAAGGGGAGGCAGAGTGGAGGGAAACAAGCCTTGAAGTCAGAATCAGAAGACAGGTGGTGAAATCCAATCTGAGCTGTTACTCCCTCTGTAATTCTGGGCAAATTACTTTTTGTGTCTGAGTCTCAGCTACTTCATCTGCAAAATGGGACCAATCATACTTGCTCTCCCTACCTGGTTAAGGGGCTAGGGCTTTATAAAATGCTACGTAAATGAGAGTTATTATTAGAGGGAGAAGTGAGGATAAATCAGGAGCCTGCACCATAGATCACAGATGGCTCAGTACATCTAAAGATAATTCTTTGGCAAATGAACAAAACGAAGACAGATAGCAAGTTGTTGTGAAATAATAATAATGTGTGTGTGTGTGTGTGTGTGTGTGTGTGTGTGTGTCTTATGGATCAGAGATCTAGGACTGGGAGGAACTTCACAAGTTATCTAGTTCAAGCCCTAATTTTACAAATGAGGACATTGAGGCCCAGAGAATCATTTGCTCATGGTCACTCAGCCAATAGGTGGCTAATTTGAACCCAAGTCCCCCTACTCCAAATCCAACTGTCTCCATTGCATCATACTTTATGCATTCTTCTCAACATTCCTTTGGGGAAAGCAGGGTAAGGGTTATAATCCCATTTGACAGTCGAGGAAACCAAAGCTCAGAGAAGGAAGTGACTTGCTATTAGATGGTGGGACCAGAACTTGAATCCAAGACTCCCAACTCTGGAAGAGTCCAGGTTTCCTCCCCCCTGTTACTGCACCGCTTTTGCCCAGCATTTTTGCAAAGTTTAGGTATTATTTTGAGCCTGACTACTAGAGGGTACAAGTATGGTGCTACAGTGGATTGAATTTGAAGCTTGGGGTCAGGAAGTCCTGACACTTTTTAACTGTGCACCCCTAGGGAAGTCATTTGTCCTCTCTGTGCCTCAGGAAACTTTCTATGGCTCATCTGCTAATGGAAGGAATTTCTCTATCATTCAAAAATGCTACAAATTTGGGACCTACTAGAATGGGTTTGGGATCAGAGATTTCTAGCTGGAAGGGACGGCTCTAGCACCAACCCCCTCACTGCACAGATGAGGAAAAGGGGCAGTGACTGGGCCAAAGTCACCCAAGAAGTAAATGGAAGAGCCTTGATTTTAAACCAGCCCCGCCCCAAAGCTGATCTTCTTTCCATGACACCAGAATTTCTGCAAATGATGCTGTGGCTAAAGGACTTGCCCAAGATCGCAGGGTCAGCCAAGAGTCAAAGCCAAGACTCGAACCCAAGCATTCTGGGTCCAAATCTAGTTCTGCATTAGCCAAACTGGTAGAATTCAAGCTCTCGTCTCACCCACCCGCCCATGAGGAAGACAGTGTGACAGGTGGGCCAAGGCTCTCCTCCTACAGCCTCCTCACTCACTCCCCCACCCCACAAATATCTCCAGCCTCCAATGCAAAGTGTTAAATCAGAGAGAGGAAATGCACAGATAGATCAGGGGAAAGAGGAATGAAACATATGTTTCGTTGGAGCTGGGGAGTTGATGAGGCAGAGAGGCTGCAGAAAGGGGGGTGTGCCAGATGGCGGGAGAAGGTACAGGGGGGAACACCCTGGTTCCAGCAACGGCAGGGAGAGCAGATGTAGGAGCGGAGGAGGGGGAGGAGGGGGAGAGAGGGGTCCATCGGGCTGGAGGGCCAAGGACTAGAGGTGGGGAAAAGCACTTGGGAAGAGGCTTCCTGAGAGACCTGGATCAGCCCCAGGGAAGGCCCAACCTGGAAACTTCAATGGGAGCAGATTCTTTGGCTTGAGGTCTTTGTTAACCTTCTAAAGTTTGAGCTGGAAGGATGTCTAGTCAAACCCCTTCCTATTAGAAGGAGAGGAAACTGAGGCTCAGGGAGATTATGGGGACTTCCTAGGGTCATGGGGGCAGAAATTGCACATTATTTAACCTCTGCCTCAGTTTTCTCCCTGTTGCTGTGAAAAATTGGAAGAACAATACACGGAATACCTTCCTCACAGAGATGTTCATAGTTGTAATGATAAATAGTCCTTAAACTTTTGGTTATCTCATTCAATCGTCATAAGAACCCTTTGAGGGGTTGTTATAGGAGCTATTATTATCCCCATTTTAACAGATGATTGAAACTGATATTAAGTGATTTGCCCAAGGTCATGCAGTTAGTGTTGGAGGCAGGACTCAGGTCTTCTTGACTCCAAGGCTCACCTTCTAAGTACTTCATTACCTAGCTGGCCTCAAAGGCAAATCTAGAATTTTTTCAATTACTCAAAGTCTAGCTGATCCAACTCTCTTATTTTCCAGAGGGAGGAAACTGAGGCCCAAAGAAACTAAGTTGTCTGGTCTTGACATTGGGGAAATCACCTTGAATCTAGGTCCTTTGACCCAAATCCAACCTGCACTTGAGATCATGGGATCCTGAATTTAAAGCTAGAAAGAAGGGGCAGCTAGGTGGCACAGTCAATAGAGCGCCGGCCCTGGATTCAGGAGGACCTGAGTTCAAATCCTGCCTTAGACACTTAATACTTACTAGCTGTGTGACCCTGGGCAAGTCACTTAACCCCAATTGCCTCACAAAAACAAAAACAAAAACAAAGCTAGAAAGAAGCTTAGGGGGCAACTAGTCCAGTCTCTGCATGTAAAGATGAGGAAACCAAGTCCCGGAGAAGTAAAATGACTAATTCAAAGTCACATAGCTAAAAGATGTCCAAACCCAGGAACTCTATGAACACAACTGCCAAACACTCTTCACACAAATCAAATCAGATCTAAACAATTGGAAAGATATCAATTGCTCATGGATAGGCAGAGCTAATATAGTAAAAATGACAATACTGCCTAAATTAATTTACTTATTCAGTGCCATACCAATCAGACTACCTAAAAATTATTTTATAGAGCTAGAAAAAATAATAACAAAATTCATCTGGAAAAACAAAAAATCAAGAATATCCAGGGAAATCATGAAAAAAAAATTCACAGAAAGGTGGGTTAGCGGTACCAAACCTGAAGCTTTACTATAAAGTGGCAGTCATCAAAACTATCTGGCACTGGCTAAAAAATAGAGTGGTAGATCAATGGAATAGGCTAGGCTCAGGAAATGCAGTAGTAAATGACACTAGTAATGTAGTGTTTGATAAACCCAAAGACTCCAGCTTCTGGGATAGGAATTCAGTATTTGACAAAAACTGCTGGGAAAACTGGAAGAGAGTATGGCAGAAATTAGGCATAGACCAACATCTGACACCTTATACTAAAATAAGGTCAAAATGGATACACGATTAGACATAAGAGGTGATACCATAGGTAAATTAGGAGAGAAAGGAATAGTGTACCTATCAGATCTTGGAAAGGGAAAACAGTTATGACCAAACAAGAGATAGAGTATATTATAAAAAGCAAAATGGATGATTTTGCATACATTAAATTAAAAATTTTTTGTACAAACAGAAGCAATGCATCCAAAATTAGAAGGGAGGCAGAAAGCTGGGAAACAATTTTTGTGGCCAGTACTTCTGATAAAGGCCTCATCTCTAAATATATAGGGAACTAAATCAAGTTTATAAGAATCCAAGTCATTCCGCAATTGAGAAATGGTCAAAGGATATGAACAGGCAGTTTTCTGATGAAGAAACCAAAGCTATCTATTCCCATATGAAAAAAATGCTCTAAATCTCTAATCATTAGAGAGATGCAAATTAAAACAACTCTGAGGTACCACCTGACACCTATCAGATTGGCTAAAATGACAAAAAAGGAAAATAATAAATGTTGGAGAAGCTGTGGGAAAATTGGAACACTAATGCATTGTTGGTGGAGCTGTGAACTGATCCAACCATTCTGGAGAGCAATTTGGAATTATGCCCAAAGGGCGATAAAGCTGTGCATACCCTTTGACCCAGCAATATCACTTTTGGGTCTTTTTCCCAAAGAGATCATGGAAAGGGGAGAGGGACCCACATGTACAAAAATATTTATAGTTGCTCTTTACGTGGTGGCAAGGAACTGGAAGTTATGGGGAAGCCCATCAATTGGGGAATGGCTGGACAAGCTGTGGTATATGAATACAATGGAATACTATTGTGTTGTAAGAAATGATGAGCAGGAGGAGTTCAGAGAAACCTGGAGAGTCTTGTGTGAGCTGATAATGAGTGAGATGAGCAGAACCAGAAGAACATTGTACACAGTATCATCAACATTGAGTGTTGATCTACTATGATGGACTATATTCTTCTCACCAATGCAATGGTACAGAAGAGTTCCAGGGAACTCATGATGGAAGAGGATCTCCAAATCCAAGAAAAAAAAAAAAGAACTGTGGAGTATAGATGCCGAATGAACCATACTATTTATTTTGGTTTTGGTGCTGTTGTTTTTTTTCTATTTTGAGGTTTTTCATCATTGCTCTGATTTTTTTCTCTTATAACATGACTAATGCAGAAATAGGATTAATGTTATTATGTGTGTATATATGTGTATATGTATGTATGTGTAGATATATGTATATGTGTGTGTGTGTGTATATATATATATATATATATATATATAACCTATATCAGATTACCTGCTGTCTAGGGGAAGGGGGAGGGAGGGGAGGAGGGAGAAAAATCTGAAATTGTAAAGCTTGTATAAACAAAAGTTGAGAACTAGCTTTACATGTAATGGAAAAAAATAAAATACTTTATTAATTAAAAGAAATAAAAAATAAAAAAAAATAAAAGATGTCCATAACAGGATTCAAACAGAGGTCTTCTGACTCTAGATCAAAGTGTAAAGGGAAGCAGTCCCCAGTCTCTTCGACTTTCTTTTTTTCCCCTCTTTTTATTTATTTTTTTTTGGTGGGCCAATGAGGGTTAAGTGACTTGCCCAGGGTCACACAGCTAGTGTCAAGTGTCTGAGGTTGGATTTGAACTCAGGTCCTCCTGAATCCAGGGCTGGTGCTTTATCCACTGCACCACCTAGCTGCCCCCCTCTTCCACTTTCTTATTGGTCCCCCATGACACATGGGGGTTGCCTGCATTAAAACAATTATCATTTAAGATTTCAAATGCAATGAAAGGGGTTCTTGGAAGTTTATGAGTTATTAAGATTCTAAGGAACCTTAGTGCTCTAAGGGTGCGCCAATAAGTGTGTAACGAATAAATGTGTATTCTGGAAAATACACATACATACCTAGGACATGCTTTCCAAGTTTAATCTTCATTGTTAGCCCATCCATCGCTTTCATAATCCATCACTAGACAACCAATAAAACAATACATCGATCCCTGATTTCCCAGTTTCTGAGGTACAAATGCTCACACTAATAATGAGCAGACCCCAGCACCCCCTAGATCTGGCTCCTAAAATCCAGAAAAGTTCAGCGACTTGATCAAAGTCACACAGGCAGTAAATGGCCGCACAGGGCTGTGAGCCCAGGTCCCCTGACTCCCAATACCATACTCAGTCTACTCTGCTAGGCTTTCTTTCCCATCTACTCTTCTCCTTAGAAGAAATTTTCAGTGAGGGAACAGGTAGAGGGCGGAAAAAAAAGCGATATATCCTAAACAGGGCAGCATTCCTGCTTCTATCAGGAACCACAAATGTAAATCACTGTGAGCCTTTTAATTTCTACACACACACAGCAGGCTGCTAATCAGAGACAGAGTCCAAAATGAGAACTATAGAACTTTGGACTTTTTTCAAAACATTAAAAAGCCCAGGGCGATGGCCTTTTGTAGCTTTTTTGCCTCTATGTCCCACTCTCTTTTAGAAGCAGTATGACTCAGCATCATTAGACCCTAAGTGGAAGGAGGACAGCTTAGAAATCGATCCAGCTCGACAATCTTATCTTACAAAGGAGGAAACTGAGGCCCCGAGAGAAAGAAAGAAGCATAACTAGAATAGTTCACATTTCTAGAACACTGTAAAGTTTGTTAAGCCTTTGATTGACATAAGGTGTCCAAGGTCATCCAGGCTCCAGAGTTGAGATTTAAACCCAGGTTACTTGGTTCTAAATGCATTGCCCTTATACCACAATTTGTCTCCTGTTACTATCATATGGTGCATTCACCTGGTTTCCTGCATAAGTAAGAGTGATACTCCAAGATCTTGGAACTCAAGTTGTAAGGGACCATAGAGGTGTGGTGGTGGTGGTGGTGTACTTTAAGGTTTGCAAGCATATTATTTCATTTGATCCTGTTCTAGTCCAGTCCTCTCATGATACAGATAAGCAAACTGAGATTCAGAGAGACTCTCAGTGATTTACCCAAGGGCACTTACTACACAGCAGTAGTCTCAAAGATGCTCTGACTCCAATCAGTCTTCTTTTCACTACAGAATGCTACTTTCCTTTCATTCTTCTTTTTTAAATATCTTTTTTTTTTGCAGGGCAATGAGGGTTAAGTGACTTGCCCAGGGTCACACAGCTAGTAAGTGTCAAGTGTCTGAGGCTGGATTTAAACTCAGGTCCTCCTGAATCCAGGGCCAGTGCTTTATTCACTGTCCAACCTAGCTGACCCTTCCTTTCATTCTTCTACTACACATTAAAGACAACTGAAAACTTTATATATAACCATATATATGTTAACATATAGTATAGATTACATATTTTATTGTGTTATGTTATATGTGTGTGTCATGTGTGTATAAGCACATGAGTATGTGTATATACATATACATGTACATATACATATACATGTACATATACATATACATATACATATACATCAGAGATGCGATCCTAGCTCTGAAAATCTACATGATGTGAAGAGATGTGTCAGGACCCTTCTCTTTAATGGGAAAAGAGTCAGAGATCTGGGACAATATCAGAAAAGAAGTCATGGGATGAGCCAATGAACAGAGACCATCCTGTAAAATCACGCTGATAATCACCCTCCCCTGATTGGAAAGGGTAAAAGAGCTCCTAGTGGAATAGAGTGAAGGAAAATCTGTAAACAACAGCAAAGAGGCAAGTAGTCCTCTGGGTCCTCAGTGGAAGTTCCGCCATTATCTGTCTCCTCTTAACGCTGGTGGAGAAGTGGCTCGCCCTCCCGATGGTAGTGGCCAGGACTCCTTCCGGAGCACAGGCCTTATTGGAGGTATTTCATCAAAGGCCAGATGACCGCTTGCTAAGGATTTCATCAAGGGAATCATCTTTCACATCTGAGTTGCCCTAGATGGCCCCTATGTCCCTTCTGACTGACCTTCTGTGATTCTGTGATAGATTTAAAAGACAGTTTGACATCATAAAACTATTGATACCGAGCTGGAAAGGACTTTAGAAATCATCTCATCCAGCCCCCTCATTTTACCAAGCAGGAAAAAGAAGTTCAGAAAGTAGAAGTGATTGGTTCATTATCATACAAGTGGAGAACCAGGAGCAGACTTTGTGGTCTCCAAACTCAGGCTAGAGCTCTTTCCAGGACCCCACCCCACCCCCTCCGGCCACACAATTCATCCTGACAGTCCCTAGATGATTACTGAAGAAAGGATTAGAAATCACTGCCTGTTCTCTTCTATAGACAAAGGCACACAAACACACGCACGCACGCACACGCGCGCGCGCGCGCACACACACACACTCACACACACACACACACACACACACACACACACACACACACACCAGGCACACCCCCAAAGACAAAGAGGCTAGAGTAAGCCAGGCTGCTTCTTCGAGGGAACAATATTTTCAAAACAAAAACCCTCTGATAAACAAGTGAAACCAACGCATCTGTTTACAATAAAATGTGTTCTCTTAAAACGTGAAACTCGCCAGTTTACAATACACTCTGGTATGTATGTTTCCGTGGGCAGACGTGCTGCATTTCGGAAGTAACACGTATTTTAAGTGACGCGGAGCCATCACAGGGCTGTTTAACTGCCTACGAGATAGTAAAAATAAATGCCACGGTCCCATAAAACGCCATGATAGGTTACCAAGAAACAACTTCCACCTTCTTGCAAGGATCTCAGGCTCTTCAGTCCAACCATGCGTAGGCCCAATGGGGCTATCCACTACCCCTCTCAGAAATGTAAAGTTCGATAATTTCCTGTCTCTTACATGTGCATCAGCGTAAGAAAAAAACAGAGTCGGTGGTATTCGTAGGGCGTATATTACAGATTGTGTTTAAAAGTAAAAACTGAAGCTGAATACCGAGCATGTATAAGAGATGCAAGGTATTGGTTCCCATTTATGGGTTGGGGAGCGTTTTTTTGAAGCTGGTTTACAGAGTGTTTATTAGTAGAGTCAGGGGCATGAAGTTGGAATGCCTTTTGGAAAGATGAGCTAGTGAAAGGGACTAGATAAATAGTTCAGATGGAAACGAAGAGTTCCAATTCTCACAAAGCAGTCATCGCCAGAGCTATGGAATTACACCTAGGCTGGCCCAATATGTGACGTATAGAGCTAGAAGACACCTCAGAGGTCATCTAGCCCACCCACCCCCTCCATTTTACTGAGAGGGAAACTGAGGCCAAAAGATGTTAAATGACCCGCAAAAGATCCACCAATATGGAGATGGTTTCTGAGCCCATATCCCTGTCTTGAAATCCAGCATTCTCATTACACCAGTGAATGCAGCCCCCATTTTTAGGAAGCTACCCTCTGAACTTCATCCTCAGAAGCAGGGAGAAAGTAGACACACATGTCATTCCAGTCCTCACTAACATTTGCTTTCTGTTTGAGGTGAGGGAAACTAAAAAAGGCAGGGCAGTGAGGTGAGAAAAGCGCCACTTTAGAAGTGAATAGGTCAGGGGTCAGGCAGACTGGTTCATCTACTAACAAGTTCTCTGACCTTGACGAAGTTGTGTTAGTCTCTCCCGTTTCTTCCTCTTTAAAGGGAGGGGTCTATCAATGTGTCAGATAAAAACAAAGACAGAAACAGTCAATGGTGGAGGAACATCGGAGAGGCAGGCGCACTAATACCCCATTGGTGGAACCATAAACTCATACAACCAGTTTGTGGAATAATTTAGAATTCTGAGAACATTTAACCCAAGGACCCTACTGGTAGGCATAGTCCCCAAAGAAGTCAAAGCCAGAAATGAGAGTTCCATGGACACAAAAACATCTGCAGCAGCATTTGGGGGGACAGTCAAAAAAGCTGGAAATAAAGTAGATATGTTTGGATTTGAGCTGTACAGATTGAAATTTTATTCAATTGAAATTATGCTGCACAAAGTAAAGTGAGAAGTATGGGGAGAACAATGGAACTGCAATATTGTAAAGAAAGACAGCTATTCTGATCAACACAGTAACTAACCATAATTCCAAAGGACTCATGATGAAACATGCTAATTACCTCCAGATAGAGAACTAACTGATAAACTCAGAAAGCAGATTGAAATTATTTTCTTTTTTTTCTTGAAATATGGCTAGTACAGAAATTTATGTTGCATATCCATACATACTTGTAGTGAGTTTTATTTTTCTTGCCTTCTCAATGGATGGGGGAAGGGAAGAAGGCAAGAGAAAATTTGGAACAAAAATCAAAATTAAATTAAATTAAAAAAACAAATTATGCTAAATGAATGTAATTGAATAGAATTCTCCCTAAGAAATGATGGATATGATGAATGCAGAGAAGTATGTGAAAACTTCAATGAACTGATGCAAAGTAAACAATATACACAAAGACTATAAAATAATATAAATGGAAAGAAGAACCACAAAACATGTAATGGAAACTTCCATGAAATTATAATAACCAACTTTGGCCCCAAAGAAGGGATATGAGAAGGCACTTCCCTAACTTTTTTTTTTTTGGTGGTGAGGCAATTGGGGTTAAGTGACTTGCCCAGGGTCACACAGCTAATAAGTGTTAGTGTCTGAGGTCAGATTTGAACTCGCGTCCTCCTGAATCCAAGGCTGGTGCTCTATCCACTGCACCACCTAGCTGCCCCACTTCCCTAACTTTTTGCAGAACTGGGGGACTATAGCTATGGAACATTGTATAGAATGTCAGACTTTGGGGATCTGCTGATTAGTTTTTTTCTGAACTGTTTATTTTCTCTCTGCATTCTTTGGGGTTTTTGTTTGTTTGGGGTTTTTTGGGGGGGACATTCTTTGTTTTAAGTGATGAGAACCCTAGTGAATAGAGAACCAGCCTCAAAGCCAAGAAAAGATGGGTTCAAGCTCTACTTCTGACACATGGCCTAGCTACATCATTTAATTTCCAAGAACTCTGGGTTACTTTCCAAAGACTATAAATTTCAGATAATTTGTTGCCATGCATTGGTAGAGGGAGCTTCCTCACCTGGGTATATCAATAAAATCACAGGTACATCCCTATTCCAGTCTCTATCCAATAAGGAATAGCTTTCTACAAAGGGAAGGTGGGGGTGGTATATTGAGAAGTGGGGGTGACATAAAAATGAAAGTGTGATAAAAATTATTTTAAAAAGAAACAATGAATATGAGGAATTCATAGAAGCATAACATGGGCAGGCTTGACAAATCAATGCTGAGTGAAATCATCAGAATCTGGAGAACAATAAATGTAATGGCTACGATGATGTACATGAAAACAACCCTGATTAATTGTAAAGATCCATCTCATCACAGAATAGATGATGAAATACATCTTTCTCTCCCCTTCTAGACAAAAAGACACAGAATTCTGAAACCTAGTGAAGAATGTTCTCTAAACTGTCAGATTTGATCTCTGCATTGGTTGTTTGGTTGCATGTAAGTTTTTTCTTTGTTACACTGAAGGTTCAATGGAGGGGAGTGGGGAGAGAGATGTATTGGAAAATCATTTCACTGTAAAAACAAAAAAGAATCTATTAAAAAAACTTTAAATAAAAGGAGAGAAGAAATAGGCCCCCACTTTCTGATAGAGATGGAATGGACTCAAAGGAAAGATTAATTTTTTTTTGACATGGCCAATACAAGAATTTGCTTTGCTTGACTTTACATGTCTTGTGATAGGGATTTTGTTTTTCTTGCTTTCTCATTAAAGGGTAGAGGAAGTGGAAGGGAGAGAAGACAAATCTCTGTTTGAAAAAAAAATTAATCAAATGACAGATTTCAATGAGATGGTCTTTAAGATTCTTCTACTCTGCAAGTCTATGATTTTGTTCATATAATCTGAGAAAGACTGATGAGGTTGCAAACAGCCTTCTGAAACTGAGTTGCATGCAGTGATATAGGAAGACTTATTTAGAATCAAAGGACATGGATTTTAATACCAATGTGACCTTGGGCTCATCTATAAAATGACAAGAGGTCCTTCAAGGCCAAAATCTCCCAATCTTTACACTGTAAATAACCATACACTTTGGAATACACCCTGTATTGTCCCATCCTCTTTTCCCAAGACTCTCTGGGCCTCTGAGGAACCTGACTCCATGAGGTTCCTGAGATCTCCAAATCACAGAGGCTCAGAGTTGAAGGGACCTCCAAGGTCATTTCTTAGTACATGCAGTAGCCCCCCTTCCAACTTGCCTGCCTGGTAGTCTTTCAATGTCTTTAGGCTCCCATCTCAGGAGGTGGGAAATGCTAGAGCTCTTGACCTTCCACTTGGGACAAGGATCTGAACGGTGTCTAGAGCTGACAAGCATGCCTCTCCCACCAGGATTTAGGGAGGGCAATTGAGAAAGAATAACCCCAGTGATCTGCTTAAGGGCACCAAACCAAGACAGGAGCTCAGGTAGGCTCAGGAACCTTGTTTCCTGCTTCCTCTTCCTATACCATAGTGTCCACAACGAAACTGGGAAGGGGCAGCTAGGTGGTGCAGTGGATAAAGCACAGGCCTTGGATTCAGGATGACCTGAGTTCAAATCCGGCCTCAGACATTTGACACTTAATAGCTTGTGACTCTGGACAAGTCACTTAACCCTCATTGCCCCAAAAACAAACAAACAAAAACCAATGAAATTGGGAAGAGAGCCCGGGGTTATAATTTTAGACCTACAATTCAGCAAAGAACTGGGTGCTATCTATTCAGTCTAAACAGGGTCCACGCTAACTCAATTTCAAGATTTTACTGCTGAGCCAGACTGTAAAAACAATTGTCAAATCTTAGAGAATGGAAGAGACCTCCTTGGAAGCTGAGTTTCCAGCCCATATGGAAAAGGTGTGCCGATTCTAACAAACCGATCCCGTGATCTAGTCGTGACTCACAGCCTTCCAGGGCATGAGGCAAGGTAATAAATAAGCCAATCAATCTTCTCTAGACTGAACGTGTCTCTCTCGTTACTGTAATAAGGCTCCTAAACTTGTGATTGCACTGATATGGAGAACTCCTTGTATAGGAAACTCCCTCCATGATGCAAATCAGTAACTTTTCTATAGCTTATAGTATTAGTACCAGAATATTATGTGTGACCTTTTTTCAAGAGTATATAGAATTGCTGTGATTAAGAGGGATGGAGATAGGGGCAGGTAGGTGGCGCAGTGGATAAAGCACAAGCCCTGGACTCAGGAGGACCTGAGTTCAAATCCAGCCTCAGATACTTGATACTTACTAGCTGTGTGACCCTGGCAATTCACTTAACCCTCATTGTCCCAAGGGAAAAAAAAAGAAAGAAAAGAGGATGGAGACTGGACATAAGATTTCACTTGTTTAGGGAACTGGTTTCTTCTACAATTTAGAGTCTTAGAGATAGACGTTTGTGGAAATGGGGAAATAAGTGTTTTGTCCAAAGGCACACAGTATATTTCAGAGGTAGCACATGAACCCAGGTCTTCTGGTCCCCAGTCTAGGTCTCTATCCATTATGCCAAGCTGCTTCTCATGTAGTGATTAAAACACAAATTCATTCCAAAGTGTTACTGAATTCATATTTGCTTTTTATCAGCTCAGTCAACATGCGAACAGTAACACAACTCTCATGTGAATTGTGGGGGAATTTTTTTAAGGGATCCTATTCTTGCCAAAGGCTGAGAATTTCTGATCTAAAGAATGAAAAAGGACTGGGAGATGAAGAACAGGAAATGGGGTTTTCCTCAGGATTTTACAGTCTCAGACGGATGATTTTGTTTGTCTTTGCTGGCTTGCTTAGCTCTATTTCCCTTTCCCATGTTACTCAAAAAAGGCAAAATAGAAAGGATGGCAAGTCATCCTCCAGCCTTGGCCCAAAAGAATCGGTTACCCATTAGAACAGGCATAGAAAGCAAGTCCTCAGCTCAGCATCCCAAGGGAAAACAGAAGACCAGATTCAATGGAGAATGAAATCGGTTCCCTTCCCCCCCCAAACCTCGGAAAGTTTTGCCTAGATATTCTCTGAGCCCAACCACAAACCCCAAAACTCACTACAAAGGCAACGGCCAAGCCCTGAAATGATACCCTTTCTAGGATGCTGCCACATCAAGTGCCTGTAAGTTGGTAGAGACGTCAGACATTGACTCCAGACACATATCACTGGCATTGAAATTATCATGCAGGAAGAGAAGCCAAGAGGACATTTAGAAGTACTGGTTTCTCCAAGGACCATCTAACTGGAATGATGACAGCCAACTTCCACTTTTTTCCAAGACCCTGCAGGCCTCTCTGTACCTACCCAACAATGGAGTGCCAGGAGATAGAGAACCAACCTTGAACCTCATGAGAAAAGGGAAATCTACTTAAGAAAAAAAATGCTTCCTACCTGTCAATGATGACTGGGTCTGAAGGGGTCTCATTCCGATTGCCACAGCTCTTCTTCTCACAGCACCGACTGCAGGGAATGGAGGGGAGGAAACAAAAATAGGTTTAACTCCACAAAATTCAAGGGGCCCCCCAACCAGCAATCATTGAAGATGGCAAACAAGCCCCCACCCACCCTCCCATTCACACCTATCCTAATTAAATTACAAACAGTCCCTGCATCTTGGGTGCTATCACAAAAGTGATAGATCATGAGGCAAGAGCCGTGGAGTCTAGACCTCACTGGGGCACAGACCTGCCAAGTGACAGTGGGCAAGTCACTCACTCCTCTTTCTGATTTTGTCTCTCTACTGCAAAAGGAAGGAGCTGGACTGGAGCCTCTAAAGTCCCTTCTAGTTCTGACATTCTTTGAATCTGGGACTCTGTAAGGAGACTGTGAATTCCTGGAGGATGAGGATGGTGTTATAAACCCCACAGAACCTCATACAATACTGGGCACAAAGTAGGTATTTAATGGAAAGAAAGAGGGAAGGAAGGAAGGAGGGAGGAAGGAAGGAAAGAAGGAAGGAAAGGAGGGAGGGGAGGGAGGAAGGGAGGGAGGGAAGGAAGGAGGAAGGAAGGAAGGAAGGAAGGAAGGAAGGAAGGAAGGAAGGAAGGAAGGAAGGAAGGAAGGAAGGAAGGAAGGGAGGGAGGGAGGGAGGGAGGGGAGGGAAGGAAGGAGGAAGGAAGGAAGGAAAGAAGGAAGGAAGGAAGGAAGGAAGGGAAGGAAGGAAGGAAGGAAGGAAGGAAGGAAGGAAGGAAGGAAGGAAGGAAGGAAGGAAGGAAGGAAGGAAGGAAGGAAGGAAAGAAAGATGCTAACAGAGAGAGCCAGTAGTATGGATGATCCAAGTCATGTCACTTTAGTCCTAGATACTTTCTATTTCCAGAGTTTCATGTACCTTTCTAATTGGAGTTTGTTTAAGCTAATACAACAAACAAAAACAATTTGCATGAAGTAAGCACAGGCCATCTTGGAAGGGAGTGGACAGAAATATGCTGGACATGAAGGGAAGTTCATTTCCTCTTTAATTTAGCGAACATTTTTATCTATATAAGACACTGTTGGTCCAGGGTGAGACTTGGTTAAAGAAGCTAATATAGAGCCTGAAAGTACAATTATAAAGCCTTATTCAAAAATGTAGGAGGGATCCCAGAGGTGGAAGGGACCCCAAAGGTCCCTTAACCCAGGGCAGACATTTGGTTTGCTGAAATATTAGAGATGAGGAAAAAGTTGGAGCCTAGAGATCGAATGCAAATTGAGGGGAAAAAAAGAACCTTTCTAGATTCGTTACCATTCTTCCCCTCCCTGAATCCTACATTCCAACCCCAACAACCTGATTGTTTTGCCCTAAACTTGGCATTCCATTTCCCATCTATGAGCCTTTACAAACAGCAATCTCCATTCTGGAAGGCCAACACACCTCTCACACTCTCAGAATCCTTAACTTCTTTCAAGGTTCAGCCACCTTCTAACCTGCAAGGAGTTTCCTGGGCCAATTAGCTATTAGTACCATCTCCTTCACCCTCAAATTATCATACATCCACTTACAAAGCTACAAGTCATACCTTTTACTTGGAGTACTTAGAACACAGGAAGTGTTTGTTTTTTCATTCAATCAATTTATTCACCTCTCCACAAGTAGAACTATAAGGTGTTTTTTGTCCCTAATGCTTATTATGGTGCTTTGCGCCTAGTAGGAATGCAATAAGTATTTATTGAATTAAATTAGATCAACTTGCATTGGACTGGATCTCTGGGAACTTTAGCCAAATAATCAAAGGAAACTAGATGTGAGAGATATTTTGGAGACCCAATTCAACAAATATTATGACAACCTACTATGTGCCAGGCCCTGTGCTAAGAGCCATAGTAGATACAGAGACATGCCCTACCATTCTGTCTGTCCTCTGCTTAGAGAAACTCCAGACTTCTGAATTGGTCCTGGCTATTTTCAACCACACAGTACAGCCCACACTCACTCTGTCCCCGGTGTTATTACCATATTGGGGAACTGTTCAGATTTGGCCAGAGATGTCATTCTGAAATGGCTGAAATAGAAAAAAAAACTTTTGTCCATACTGGACAAGGAAAAAAATGGCCACCATTGATTAGCCAGTGATTTTAATGTCTATGAGAAGCCATGAAGGAAGAGGTGTGGATATGAATCCAGAATGCTTTAGGGAAGTCCTTCCTGAGGGTGGGCAAGTCCCTGAACTTCTCAAGGCCAAAGTTTCCCCATCTGTGAAATAATAGGGTTGGACCAAATGGAATCTGAATTCCTTCCAACTATGTATCTATGATCCCATAATTAATTCTAAATATGATTGTCTTCATTTTAAAGAGCAGGATAATGAAAAGTGCCTTGCTCCTGAGTCACCTAACTCCCCAGTCAACACTGATTTTCAGTGCAATTCTCTATCATCTGTTTGCACTCCACCACCACCCCCAACCCCCAGTCCTCCATTTACTCCCTTGTAGATGTGAATCAAAAACAGATCTACTCCTCTAGTCTAGGATAGGTAGATTTAATGAATGAGGAACCGTAATTGTAGAGAGCCCTGATTAAGAAATATACCACAGAGGGGCAGCTAGGTGGCGCAGGGGATAGAGCACCAGCCCTGAAGTCAGGAGTACCTGAGTTCAAATCCGGCCTCAGACACTTAACACTTACTAGCTGTGTGACCCTGGGCAAGTCACTTAACCCCAATTGCCTCACTAAAAAAAAAAAAAAAAAAAAAAAAAAAAAAAAAAAAAAGAAATATACCACAGAAAGTCAGGTCAACCCAATTGAACAAAACATATATTGTCTATTCCACATGTGCAGACCCCCATGCAAAGACATAGGGGGAGACATCATGAAAAATAAGACAAGGCTCTGCCCTCCTAGGCTGTACAAACTGACAGATGCTATGGACTTTCACTAAATGGGCTCTTGAGAACTTTCACCAAATCAGCTGAAAATAGAAGAGAAAAATCTTCTGAAAGCCAAATTTAACCACTGGGATTTAAAAAAAGATATTCTGCATTTTGCGTTTGAAATTATATTGCATCTTATTTTTAAATTTTCAATCCAATCCAAGATTAATACTAATAAAAATTTTGATCAGCTGTTGCTCCGTCCATCTGTCTCTGTCTTTGTCTTTGTCCTCTGTCTCTGTCTCTCTGTCTCTCTCATCCTCTGATTTGTCCCATTACTCCGATATTGTTTACATCCTCATAATGTCTCAGCATTGCTTGAGAAGACTCGGGACTCAGATCATATAGCTCTGAGGACTCTGTTCCCTAGGAACTCAGGCCTATCACCCTGGATTATCTCAACTGACATCATCAGCGTTTCAACTGACCCCAGAGTGGGCATGACTGCTGAGCTAGCTGCATGGGATTTCAGAAAGAAAACACACACAGAGAGCAATGTCAAAACGGGCCCATCTGCTTAGCTTTATCAAGAACAGTTCTGAGGAGGGACGAGTGAGTTTGCAAAATTCCTCAGCTGAATTCAGTTGCTTTTCCATGGGGATTTCCTCAGGAGGAGAAGAAAAACAGATAAAAATGTGAGACTGATGCCAGAGCAGTACAATTGTGGGGGATTAACCTGGAGGAAGTGAATAAAATACAAATATAAAAGGGTGGGGTCTTTGCACTAGTACCTCACCAGATTTTCAATATAACAACTAAAATTTTAAAACCATTTTAGTTTGGTCTTTATGTGTCCCTGAACCTCTCGTGGTACCTGGCACATATTGGCTTAATAATGAATGTTTTTGAATGGATATTGAATTAAAGGACAATCACAAAAGAAATTCCCAGGAATACTCAAAGGTCCTCATGAAAGGATTGGGTTACTTCTCCAAACCTCTGTTTCCTACTCTGTGAAATGGGAATCACAGTCTTTGCTCTCCCTTTCCCCTCCTCATCTCCTCAGGTTGTTGCCAGAGAAGGGATTTATAAACAGTAAAGCACTGCCTGAGTATGAATTGTTATTATTAATTTTTCAAAAGGTAGTAAAATGCCTCCTCCACCCAGCTGGGCTGAGTCATGATTTGTTCTGAAAATGAAATCCAGGCCTGTTCACCTCTGCTCTCTCCAAATCCTTGGCTACCTCCTACGTAAAGCCTCTCCTCATTCTGCCCCAGCTTCTAGGAGGCACAGTGGACAGTGTCAGGAAGACCTAAATTCAAATCTGACCTCCTATTAGCTGTGTGACCCTGGGGCAAGTCACTTAACCCTGTTTGCATCAGTTTCCTCAATCTGTAAAATGAGCTGGAAAAGGAAATGGCAAACCACTCCAGTATTTATGCCAAGAAAATCCCAAATGGGGCCACAAAGAATCAGACACAACTGAACAACAATTCTTCCCTCAACCCCCCCCCCACCACCAGGTATTAGTGTTTCTACTTCACCAGTTACCTTATAAGTATTTTATATATTCTTTTATATGTACTTCTACCCCTCCCCTAATAGAGTGTTAAGTTCCTATAGGGCAGGAATTATTTCTTTGTTGTTTTTAATCTCCCACACCAGGAACATAACATTAGGGTTTGCAAGCATGTTAATAAATGCTTGTTGGTTGGTTATGGACCCTAAAGCAGAAGCTATAGATCACAGATTTAGTGCTGGGAGAAGGGGAAGGGAATAAGCATTTATTAAGTGCCTACTATATTCGAGGCACTTGACAAATATCTCATTTGGGAGTCACAACATCCTAGGAGGGTAGATAGTACTCTTACTCCTGATTTAAAGTTGAGAAAACTGTCAGACATGAAGTGATTTGCCCAGAGTCACACAGCTCATAAGCAACTGAGGCTAGATTTGAACTCAGGTCTTCCTGACTCCAGGCATGGGGCTCTAGCTGCCCATCTTAGAGGTTGTAGAATAACAGATCTACAACTGGAAGAGAAAACAGAGACCATCCAGTCGAGTCTCCACACTTTGCAGGGGAGAAAATGGAGGAGGGCCAGGAAAGTTAAATATTCTTCCCAAGATCACACCAAGGTAGTAAATGGCAGGAAAAAAAGTGAATCCAGGCCCTCTGTCTACAGAGGGAGTGGTGGAAACCACACCACTCCATGCCCGCCACCTTCAATCAGGGCCTATGGGTTCTGGCTCAGAGATTTGGGACCTCAGAGATCCAGAGAATTCCCAGGATTCTCCCCTTCACTAAATGTGTAGGTGGAGGCTGAGAATGAGCCTATCTAAGCCCAGGTTCAGGCTGGATCAGCTCCTTGGAAGTGATTTTTCTGACAGACCTAGCTGAAAAGTAGGAAATGCCAGGAAGACTGAGAAACTAGTCCTTGGCCTGATGTGTATGCGCTTATGCCTAGCAAAGAGAAATTAGAACGTCCTTGTCACTTTCCCCAGAAAGAAAATGAAAGTGGTTTGCCCATTTAGCCTGGTGGTTTTGCTCCTTCCCACAGTCCTCTATTCACTCCAGTTTCCTTAGGACTTTCACTCCCAGGATTTCTTTCATCCTTCCCCCATCTTAGAAGAGTCTTGGACAGACCCATGAGAAGAGAAGTGAAGAGGTTGTAATACAGTTGGAGGAATAGCAAAGGGACTTCATTCTGCTGAGCCTGGCACAAAGAGCTCTGAACTTTGATGCCAGAAGACCTGGATGCCCATCCCTATTCTGCCACTTTCTATCTGCATTCCTGTGGGCAAGGGATTTCCCCCCTCTGAACACAGAAGATCAGAAACAGCTGAAAGGGATCTCATTTAGTCTATAGGTTCTTAACCTGGGGTTTATGCATAGAGTTCAGGAGTCCAGTGAATGGGGTAGGGGGTATTACATTTTAATTTTCACCAACTTTTGGAATCTTTTGTATTTTATTTTATGTACCTAAAAACATTATTCTGAAAAGGTATTATTGGGCTTCCCAAATTGCCAAGGAGACCATGAATGTCATGGAATAAACATTTATGTAACATCTACCCCATTCCAGAGACTGTGCTAAGCCCTTTGCAAATATTGTCTCATTTAATCCTCATGAGGACCCTGACCCTAGGCCCAGCATTTTATCTGCTTGGCCACCTAGCTGCCTCATGACCTCCCAAAATTGAAAAATCTCCCATCTAGTCTAACCCCAGAGACAGCTAGATGGTGTGTGCCTGGAATCAGACTCACCTTCCTGAATTTAAATCTGTCCTCAGACTCTTACTGGATGTGTGACTCTGAGAAAGTCACTTAACCCTGTTTGCCTCAGTTTCCTCAATCTGTAAAATAAACTGGAGAAGGAAATGGCAAACCACTACTGTGTCTTTGCCAAGAAAACTCCAAATGGGGTCAAGAAGAGTTGGACATGACAGAAAATAACTGCATAACAACAATGTCCAAACACTCCTTTTTAAGAAATAAGGAAGCTGAGACCCAGAGAGGTTCAGTCACTTAATTTACCTATTGATTGATTGCCCAGTCACATAGGTAGGAAGTGACAGAGCCAAAAGTTGAATCATGGCCAATAAATCAATCAACAAGCATTTGTTAAGTGCCTGTTGTGGGTCAGGTACTGTGGAAGGTACTCAAAATATAAAAACAAAAAAATAAAACAGTCCCTGCCCTCAAGGAGCTTATAGTCAATCAAGAAAGATATGTCCTTAATGTCCTATGTCATTACCTCTTCAATATGTCTTTATTACACAAGTAAACATTTGTATATAGAAAACATATAAAATAAACACAAAGGATTGGAGGAGAGGGAATTAGCAGCTGTTGGATCTTATCACCATCATCATTATTAAAGTCCAATGGATTTGTGATCTTGTTGATATGACCATATTTCTATACTGCTTAAGGCTTACAAAGCACATTATCATCATTATCATTGTTATTATTACTACTACTATATGGGAGAGGAGACAGCCCTGCAAACAGGGGTGTCCAGCCAGTCAAGCTTCTGGACAAGACCAACTAGTGCCCCTCAAAAAAAACAAAACTGCTTTTCAAATTCAGTCCTCAACTTTCCCAAATCTGTCTCTAATTTCAAACTCAAATAAGCGCCCAGCATGGCGGCCTTTGTTTTGTTCTCTCCTCTTCAACTCCTCCCTGTGATTGCATAACAAAAGTGTCTAAATTCACACCATCTGGCCGATAAAGACACTGGCCCCACTGGCCGGCTGGCCCATCTGATTAGGCTCCCGTCTAGCCTGAGCCTTGTGGCGAAAAGTCACAGCTGTGGGGCTTTCGAGCCCTCAATACAACTCTGTTATTAGCCAGCTGTAGGCCTCGAGACTACTTCTGTTCAAATTATAATATCTTTTAACCCTCTGAGCATTGAGGGCGCAGGGGCGGCTGGCAGCGACAGAACAGAGGAGTTCTCCTGGCTAATAATTGGCAAAGTGAGGAGGGGGGATGCAGTTGAGAGGGAGTGGGGACAAAGTGATTCCTGGGGAAATTTTTTTCAAACTTTGCTGCTCTAACCCCAAAATATCGGTGCATCTATATATGCCCTCTTTCCACAGGAGGTTAGCTGGAATCGAGCTGTCAAGAAACAGGAGGAGATGGGGTAGTGTGTCCAGTTATGTCAAGGACTCAGTGCAAATGAAACTAATTACGTTCTCTAACTACTAGGGAGCTGGGTCTTTGAATCCTCTCTCCCATGTAGTGGAGGCCGAGGTATCTGTATTGCAAAAGCTCAGCGACAGGGAGAACTCTTATCCCCCATGGAGTCCAACTGTTCTATTGGGAAGGGAAGCAAGCTGAATGATGCCTACTTGGGATACAGAGTAATAACAGGAGAATGAGTTACATTTATACCACATTCAGTGGCACAAAGAGCTTTCACACACGGAGGCGTTTGACTCTTCACAATTCTGGGACTTAGGGAGATGTTAGCCTTATTTCACAGATGTATACACTTTGCCTTTATTTACATATTGTATGCCCGTCCAACAAACTACCCCTATCCCCACTAAAATGGGAACCGCTTAACTACAAGAACTGTTTGAAAACAAACAAACAAACAAAACTGTATCCCTAGTTCTTAGCATTGTTTTGGACTGGATTCTTGGGGGGAAGAAGGTGAGGAGAGGTGCCAGACTACTACTAATTTGTAGAGGGGGGAGGACTCCCCAGCACTAAAGCTCCCTCCAGGATGCTGATCGGTTGTTATTTCTAACGGTCTTACAGAGCTGCCTCCGGATACTGAGAGGTTAAGAGACTTGCCCAGAGTCACACAGCTAGTATGTTCATGATATCGGATTGGAACCCAGGGCTAACTGTTCTATTCATTACATCCCCTCAGCCTAGCACATAGTAGGTAATTGATAAATTCTTGTTCTGAGAGATGAGGGCACTTGGCCAAAGTTACAGAGAACTAATAATAGGTGTGAGAACTGAGACAGGAACCCAAGTCTACTAAAGGAGAGGTGGGGGGGGAGGGAGGGGGGAGGGAGATCCTCATCTCTGCTTTATCCACAGCGAAAAATCTTAACACTAGGAGGGGGGGAAATGGGGGGGGGCACAACATTCGAGCTCCTCCACTGTTCTCAAAACTGCCGAGAAGTTCCAGCGCATTAAATTTTTATATTCTGTTGATAATGCAGACTAAACTAGAGGCTTTTAAAAATTGATGCCTGCCGCCTCTTATTTAAACAGCATAAAATAAGGAGGCTTGGATTGTGCTTTAAAAAAAATATACAAATACGGCTGTCAGGCGGGCCTGCAGCTGGGTGGGGTGGGTCTGGCTCATTTAAATTGCTAGGTGTAATTCGCCAGACAATGGGCAATTCCTTCTCTGGGTGTCTCCAAACAAAGACGTTTAAGGGCAGCGGGAGGGGAGGGGGTAAAGGAGCCCAAACCTTTGTCCTTTGATTAGCCACCCGGAGCCCCGGGTGCTCTGTCTCTTTAATCTAGGTATCATACAGAAAGTACACCTCGGAATTGTATTTTCTTCCCGGGCTAATCACTCCGGCACAGGCCGGGCCGGCCGCAGCGGCGGCAGTCGGAGCTCAGAGAAATGAATGCCCTAGAAGGGAGGTAGGGGGCGGCTTGGCTGCCTCCGACTTCTCAGCCAGTCTCCGTCCCGCACCGCCAAAGAGACCGGCCTCCGGTCCTCCGCGGAGGCCCGGTGGCTAAACTGAACTTTACGTTGGGCGAGTTTGTTTTGATAATATTTGGGCAGACCTAAAAGCAAACACGTCTGATTGTTATGGTTTCTCTCTGGCCACGTTGGGGAAAAGGGGTAAGGGTAGCCAGAGCTGCCAGCAAAGCGGCCAGAAATTACTCTAAGGACCGTTCCTTACTGAAGAAAAAAAATTCCTGACGCCTAAGGGGTGGGAGTGAGATAAGGCGGTAGGAGGGATTGGCTTCTTTCTCCAAAGCCGGAGGAACTGAAGCTTTCTCTTCAAGCGGGTGGAGTCGTTAGAAACCAAGAGGCAAGTAACGGAGAAGAGACTTGGAATACAGAATGCGGAGTCTGACCCCCCCACCCCTGAAAAAAAATCTCTTCAATATACTCTTTCCCCTTCATTATGAGACTTTTTCTAAACCAGCCTTCCAGCCAAGGAAATAGCTCGCACTGCCCCCCCTTCCCTAAACCCCCTAAAAATACTGGAAACGAGGGGGATTTGATCTCATTAAACTCTTAAAGCAAAGGGGAGTGGGAGGTGGAACAGAATAGCCAGCACCTAGAAAAGTCTATTAGAAGGAAAGCCATGGTTAGCTTTCCCCGACTACAAATAAAGATTTCCCTAATCCCAGGCCCGCAAGACCTTTCATTAGAAGAGGAGCAGATCTGCCCTTGCTAGGCTGTAGGTCTGTGGGTCTGGCCAGCCGCGGGAGGACCTAAGCAATTTCCCTTCGGGGTGAAATCATAGGTGATACATTTCCGCGCGCGGAAATGAATTTAGAAAACATACCGGAGCCTCCCCCAAAGCCCGTTTTATCTGCTTCGGCTAAGTACACCGCACACACAACCTCTCTTCCCAGCCGAAGGCGAGACTTAACACCTCTGCAGCGTGCACAGACGGATTTCACTGAGGCTAGACCCAGGCTGGGCTTGACAAGAGTTAGCACGCGGTAAACCCAACCCCATCCTCCGGGTGGCCTCTGAAGCAAGAGAGAAAACAGTCAAGCAATCCCCAGGCTGTTCGGAGATGCTACGGGTAGTTTCTCTTTTTGGGTCTCCCCAGTTCCTGTCCTGGAAGACTGTCTAAACACGCCCCCCCCCAAGTATTTGTTTTTCTTTCTTTTTTCCCCTTGCCTGGGAGCCAATGTTTTCTCGTCTAGACCACGGAAACTGTCTAGTCCTACTCTGACCGTTTCAGGTCTTATTTGTTGGGGAATTGGTGGTTTCTCCTTAGTTTTCCAAGATTCTTCGTGAGGTCCTAGATTTGTGGAGAGAGGTACTTTGCTTATTGTAGGAAGAAGTACGCTTCCTCCGGAAAGTCAGCAGGAGCAAGCCTTTTAAACATCTGTCCTAGAAATCCACTTGTGGGGACGGGAAGGGCCGGGCAGGAGCCAAAGATGGGAGTAGGGTCTCTACGTCTCTGATCTTTCGGTCAGTTTGTCTTTCGAGCTCTTGGGCGCGAGGTGAGACAAGTTTCCGTGTGTCTCTCCCTGCCTCTCCCTCTCTCCAGAGAGAGTCAATCATTCAGCAGCCTCCCGGAAACTTCAGCTTACCTGCACATGACTTCGTGTGTGAGTAGAACTCGGCACATCTCCGGGTTCTTGTTCTGTCCCTCATAAGCTATAGGCTGCCAGGAGAAAAGAATAAAGAAGGGGGGAAAGAAGAGGAAAGGCGATTTAAACCAAACACAAAATAAGTCTTTCTAGTCCTGCACTTTTTAAAGGTGGCTCCCAAGGTCTTCTCAAGCAAAGAAGTGAAATGGACAACTGAGGCAATCGTTAGGAAAACTTGGCGGGGGGAAGTAAAACAAACAAAAACAAACGCCATTCTGCCGAATATTAATATATCGGGAAGGGAGGGAGAGAATTTGCTTTTGCCTGGATCCCCTTTCCCCGAATTGTTTCAAATCTGCCCAACCCTTGGAGATGGTCTTCCGGGGCTAGTTGATTGTTAATTAGAAAGTGAGGGTCCTCCCTATTCTCTTTTCTCTCACTAGCACCTTTCAGCCGAAGAGGAACCCAAGATTTAGACTTTGCCGCTAGTGAGTTTGGAGCAAGTCTGCGGGGGCAATGAGGTGGGAGACGATGAGCCGCAGCAGCAAAAATGATAGAAAGCCTCAGCAGTGACAAGGTAGAGAAGGGGTTGGGGCTGGGGCAGAGGCGAAGGAAAGGAAGGGAGAGGAAAAGAGCCCCGAAGTCGACCGCTTCAGCTCACCTGCTTCGTGACGGAGTCGATGAGCCGGACAAAGAGGTCTTGTTCGGTCCTGACCCCTAGGAAGGTGAGTACAGAAAGCAGAGAAGTCACTCATTTGGCCACGCCACTCGAGAGAGCAAACTTCTCCCAGCAGGCACCCCGACTCAGTGAAGAGAACTTTCCACTCCCCCAAAAAATAACTAGACAAGAGCTTTGATCTTGCACTTAAGAAACAGAGGGTGTGAGAAACTCTGATGTGCGGGAGAACTAAAAGTTACTAGCCTGTCCGCGCCCCCCGCGCCCCCCCCCCAAGAAAAAGAAAGAAATTCGAGCGCACTGGAGCTCCTTATTTTTCTGTTCTTTCTTCTTGCGCCTGGATGCAGGCTAACACTGCGCACCTCTGAGGGCCCAAGGCGGACTCAGTTTCCCCACTAAATAAGCCTTCCTTTGCTACAGCTTCCTCCTCTAGGCTGTTCAGCTTCTGATGCCTCCCTAATTCTTTCATTGGAAGTCACCTGAGAGCCTGTCCCCATTAGGACACAGAGAGGCGAGTTCAAATCTCTTTCGTTTGATAACCACAACGCCCCCTCCCTTATTTATCCCTTCCCTTTTCTCCACTGGAGAAGGCCTCACCATTGCTATAAAGAAGCTGTAATTTGTAGTGCGTGCCGTTGTTGGTCTTCTCATTACCTTGTTCCTAGAAAAGAGATGAGATTAAAAAAAAGAATCTGTACTGTTGTCCGATGTCTTTCCGGGTCTCCCACCCTCCAACCGAAAGCTCGAACATTATTAACTTGCCGCGGTCAAAGGGCCTACACCTCCCGCCTTCCATGACTGATAACTCCAGATCCAGGACATCAGAAAAGTTCCAACTATTTCTGCCCTGTGGGCCCACCACCACTATGTTCGCCGCCCAGTTTTCCCAAACTCAGAAATTTCCTATATTTGTGGAGCCTCCAAAGCCAAGACCATTTGGGGACACAACACCCTTCCCCTGAAACATACTTTATTATTATCATTATCATTATTATTAAAATATATATGAGTACGTGTGCCTGGGCTCTTGTGACAGCCTCCCCCGTGTCTTCAGCCGAAGACGAGGGACATTAAGAGAAAATAAGGCGCTGGTAGAGTGGACCTCAGGAAAAACACTGCGGTTTGGTCTGTCTTGGTCCCTCCAAGCCTCTTTGCTTACACTCTTCCCCTCCCCTGGGCTCAGGCGAGCCCAGGCGTCTTCACCTGCTTTTGAATTCTACGTCTGAGCCCAAGGGGGTGTGCTGAGATATTTCTCACCCTATCCCCCAAATGCCCTCGAAAAGGTCAGGAGCCCGGCAGAGGTGATTCCCTTTCCCCGCTCTGGGCTCCCTGCAGAATTGCCTGCATGCAAGGTGACCAACTACTTGGGCAGGGGCCCAGTCATTAAAAAAAATTAAAAATAATAATAATAATAATAATAATAATAATAATACGTGCAGCGTGGAAAGGGGGGATTCTTCTTCCTCCTCCTCTTCTGTTTTCAAACTAGGCTTTATTTCTGGAAATTGCTGAAAATGCAATTGACTGAAGTGGCTGCTTAAGGGGAGTTATGAAAGGTCCTGAATAAGACGGTAGGGCTGCTCCACATAGGAAGGGTACGTGTTCGGGGACTAACGGAGGAGAGAAGGAACAAGGGAGGAGGCGACGGGGCTGGGGGGAGTGCTAGGTGCTTTCCCGGGTCCTGGGCGCAATTCCTCCATTTATCATTCCGGGTGAGCCGAGATGTCCAGGGCGGCTCAGTGACCGATGGGGGGGGGGGGGACTCTCGGCTACTTTGAAGAAGGGAGTTATTAAGAGTCATGGGTGCGAGTCGGGGGCGCTGGTGATAGGCGGAAGAAACGCTGACCTAGCCCCCACCCCCTCTCCTCTTACTTTGTCGTTCTCAACGAAGTCCACGAAGGCTGTCCTTTCGATCTCCACCGGCTGACCCTGCCGATCATAGAGAGCCAAGACGAAGTGGAAGAAATTGGATTTTCGCAAGTTGGAAGGAGGCTGTTTCTCGAAGTGAGCCCGGGACAGGGCTACCCCGCTGCGAAAGAAGAGAAGACAGTGGGGTGGGGAAAAAGGACCCCAAAAACGCTGCTGTTGCGCTTTGATCAAACCGAGAGACACAACCCTGCCTTTCTCAGAAGCCAGACTCTCTAAGGCACTGACGATCCCCCACCCCGCCTCCATTAAAAACGTGGCCTTCTATAATAAAGTTCCGCACCTTGGATATCTAATTTTCAAAGTGGGAACCTGTCAGGCATTTTGCAGTAGGGGATGCCCCAGAGTCCAGAGGAAAGTACAAAAAGAGCCCCCACTCTCATGGGAGGTTACTTTGATAGGGCCGGGGGTGGAGGACACCACGTTCAACAATCTCTTGGATGTGGTCCGGGCCTCCAACCCCTTGGTTGTAGCTTTCGAACCGACCCCACCATGGGGCCTGGATCCCTGCTTCAGAGAAGAGTTCTTCCTGCCTGGTCTCGGTCTCTCTCTGTCTCTCTCTGTCTCTCTGTCTCTCTCTCTCTCTGCCCTGGGGTCTGAGAGCACAGAAGCCTGACAGACCCCCCCCCTTTATGTCAGTTTGCTTTTCCAACTATCCCCCTACTTGGCCCCCATTCCTCTGAGCCTTCTTCTACCCCAGAACTTCGGGTAGGTGGCCTGGGAAGGATCAGAGAAAGGGATCGGTGCTGAGTTTGGTTAATAACCCTGCTTATTAGTATATTGTTGTAAGAAGCAACTTGTTTGCATAGGAAAAGCCAACTTGTCATCCTAGTTGGAGGGTTGCTTCCCCCCCCCCTTTTCTCCATTCTAGAGCTGGTAGCCTTCTGTTTACTTCTAACCACCACCCCCCTTCCAGGGAAGAAACAAAAACTGACTCCTGAAATAGAAGTCCTGGGAAAAGGCAGAGTCCAAAAATCGAGCTGGGACAGCCAAAAATGATGTCCCAAGTCTCGTTTTCCCCAGGTTCAGCTAAAGGCCTTAACCACCCCCAGCCTCTTCTCCAGTTTAGGTCCTGCTCATCTGAGACCTTGATTGTATCTAACTCTCCTTCAATCCCAGAGTTCTTGCGTCCCAGTTGGAGCCCCGGATAGCGAAAAGGGAGTGAGTGACTTCGAGGGAACAACCCCAGAGGTAGTGGGGCTGGAGAATCCAAAGTTTTATTAAAAGATGAAAAGCTCTCCAGTGGGGATGAATATTTTCCCAATACCACCACCACTGACTACACCCCCCCCACTACACCCCCCTCCCATTCCAGGCGAGGAAACCCACTGATGCTTGGGCATTTTCCCCTGGGGGGAGGGGGGGAGAATAAGGCCAAGAAGGGGGGATGGGACTGACGGACGGATGGATGAATGGATGGATGGATGGATGAGCGTGCACGCCTGTTATTGCAGCCTGTGTGTACACAGTCAGGTTCCCAACAGCCCTGAGAAGTCGCTTGCCCAGCTTTCCCGAAGGCCTGGTTCAGTGCTAGTTTTGGAGTTCCCGAGCTTCAAAATTCCACCTCCCAGGCCTTGGGGTATTCGCTCAAACTCCGGAGCTGCGCTGGGAAAGTATACTCAAAAGCTCTCACTACCTCATAACCGAGACCGCAAGGCGCTTTCACTCTCAAGAAAAATTGTCAGAAGGAGCAGGGGTGGAGGGAGAGACTCAATTTCTCTGCAATATCGCTGTAGGAAGCAGTGGAACCCCTTAGCTTCTGGAGAGAGCCTATGAGCAATCTCTGCGCTATCTTCTCTGGGAAGTTTCATCTGCCCCCGCCCCAATTCTTGGGGGCTGTAGTTTCCTACCACGAGAATGAGCTTGGAGTGCTGTTTAGTTTGAAGGGGTGAAGAAGAGGGAGATGTCCCCAAACCTCCGAGGAAAAGCTATAGGCATTTGAAAACTGTCTCTTCCATCGAACTGAGAAAATCTCAGTCTCGGCTGGGCTGCTCCCCAGGCGGGCTGGGAAGAGAATCTCGTGCCGACCTTCTGGGCTCAGCTGGCTGACACTGAGAGAGCAGATTGTCTGGACTGGGCCTTAGCTGACCTCCCACCGGGATCAGGCCACTGAATTCGGTTAGGTAGGAATGGGACTGGGCCCCAGGCCCAGGGAGCAGGTTCGATCCAGCCGGACCCAACGAGGGCTCAGGAAGCTTCTCGAGGAAAAGGTTTGGATGTGGGCTATGGAAAGGGGAATGAAGAAGCTTCGTCTTAGGTGGATTGCGCTGGACCTAACGAAGCAGCGCTTTGGACCTCTGGAGCAGCTGTTGGAGGTGAGGAAGGGCAAGGAAAAGAAAAAGGGGGGAAAGGAGGGAGAAATTAACAAACCGCTGCGGATTCAAGGAAAAGGAATCCAACAGGCGGCCTACTTTTAAAGGGGGTGCTTAAGGAGACCGGGGACCCAAAGATGGCATTTTTCTGGCCTCAACCTCAACTCCAAGGACCTCTCAAAACGAGAGGAAGAGAAGTTGGTATCTCTCGTTCTCGAAGCAAACTGAGTGTTGTCTTCTCTTGTTCTCCTTTCCTGTCTTGTTCTTCCTTCTTTCCTTGTTCTTTCTCCCCAACCTTCTTCCTACTCATTTCAGGTCTTTTTTCCTTTTTCTCCTTTATTGTCCTTCCTCCTCTATTTTCTTTGTGCCTTTTCTCTTCTTTCCTCTCGCCTTTTTCTTTTCTTCCATTCTTTCATCTTCTTTTTTCTGACTTTTTCCTTCTTTCTTTCCAACTTTTCCTTTAGCCTAGTTCTCTTCCTTCATTTCCCCCTTCTTTTTCTCTCATCTCTGCATTCTCCTCTTCCTTTTCCTTTGTTTCTTCCTTTCCTTTAGTCTTTCTTTCCCTTCACTTCTTTTCCCTATCCTTCCTTTTCTTTCTTTCCTTTCCCTTTCCTTCTCTTTCCTTCCCGTGACTTTCCAGACTCCCCTGCGGCTCGGCTCCCCGCAGTTTCTCCGGGCTGACTTGCTGGCTCTCTCCCGGAGAGGAGCCGCCTCTCCCAGCTGGACATTGCGCCGCCAGCCCTGAAGCCAGGCTGGGCTGGGGGATGGGGGGGGGCGGAATCGGCCCAAATGGCAGGAGTAAGGGGGGCTAACTCCCGAGTTTAGGGCAAAACCTCTCCTTTCTTGTCCTCTCAGGTGGTGGCGCCGGGTGACAGCTGCTTGCTAACTGGGGTCTCCCTCGCTGCCTCCGCCTCAGGCACATCCTCAGGCTTTGGGGAAAGTGACAGCTGAGCTCGCGGGCCTCGGGGACTCGGACCTCGAGACGGGGACGCTGAAGGTGCCGGTCTGGGAGCGAGGGGTTGGGGTTTGAAATCCGGATGACACTCTAGTTCAGGAGTTCGTGAGGAGGGGCAAGGAGGATGACAAAATTACAGCGGCAACTCGGAGCCTCGGTTCCCTTATTTTCAAAGGACAGAGAGCCCTTTGACAGAGGGGAAGTAGGAATGGAGAGGTCTCTAGATGAAGCTACAGCGTTCACAGAAGAAGGTGACAGATGGGGAGAGCAGAAACTCAAGGGGGAGAGAGATGAGAGGGATCGAGAGATGAGAGAAAATGAGAATGATAGAGAATGGAGAGGAAAGGAACACGGAAAGACAGAGACGGAGAATGAGAGGAGAAAAACAGAAGGAGAGAGAAGAGAATAAAAGAAGACAGAAGAAAGGAAAAGGGCAAAGAGATGAGAAACCGAGTGAGAAAGATAAGATGAGAGAGAAGGGGTGAAAATGTGAAAGAGGAGAGAAGAAATGAGGAAAGAAGAGGAGAGGAGGGAAGAGAAGGAAATGAGAAGGGGAGAGAAATGGGTAAACATTTATTTACCTTTGTGCGGCAACGTTTGCATCCACCACTCCGACGTTTCGAACCCAGGACCGGACCGAATCCATCTCCGCGCCTAGAGCTTTCTCTTTCAGAGCTGGTCCTCTTCCTAACGTATCTTGAATCCCAAACATTTAAAAAGTATGATCCACTAGAACAGATGCCTCTTTGAAATTTGTTTTTGCTTTCTTTTTTAAAAGGAGAATATCCGCCGAGCCCTGAGTAGTCACAAGACTCGCACAGCCAAGTGTTCCTTCCCCCCTCCCCCAAAAAATAGAAGTCCTAGAAAGAGACGAAGAGCCAAAGTTTGTCTGTCCGTCTGCGTCTTTCTGGAAAAGCTCGGGCTTCTGCTTGCAGCAGCCGCTCGGCGATGTAGGCCTCCGTCAAAGTTTGGCTGGCTTCGCCCTCCCCTCCCTTCCTTCGGTAAGTTCGCTCCTGCCGCCGGCGTTCACCTCCGCTCGCCTAGAACATCCTTCCCGCCGCAGCCCGGCCTGCATCCAGAGAGCGTTCGCTGGCCAGGAGCATCACCTGTTTTCTGGGAGAAGCAGGAGGAGATGGACGGCTGCCTAATCTCGCCCCCTTCCTCCCTCCCAGCCCCCCTCCCCTTTCCTCCCCACCACTCCAACTCCAAACCAAAAAAAAAAAAAAGGTGGGGTGGGGGTGGGGGAAAGAAAATCCCAGGACGAATTGTCAGAGCCAAGGGAAGAAATGGATCTAGTGAGAAGCTGGCGGCTCTGAGAGAGGGGGAGCCGCGATACAGCCGCTCCGAGGCCCCATGAATGGGTTACTGAAAGCTGAGGGACACACCAAGGAGGCGGAGCCGCCTTCCCGATAAGGAGCGCTCATTTGCATAGGCGCGCCCGATTGGAGGGCGGCGGGCGAGCCGGAGGTTCCCTCCAGCCACTGCCCGGCTCCCGGCTCCACGCCGAGTCTCGGAGGTGAGAGCGGGCCTGGACGCGCAGCAGCCCAGCCTAACTCGGTCCGCCCGCTAGCCCGTTCTCATCTACCTACATACCTCTCACTCTCCGCGCTGCCCAGGGCTGGAGGAGAAGTTTTCACTCAACAAGCCGCGCTTGGCTGTCTCGGGAGCACGTGAGCCGGGCGTTCCGCTGCGTGCCCAGGGTATCTGCTGCCTGCTCGGTACGCGCGTATGTCGCGCAGCTTGGTCTATTGATAGAGACACACGCTGGAGGCTTACTCAAACACTGCCTATTTATGTGTGAATGCGTACATATTTGTAAAGAAAGTGAGAGTGTGGGCCCACACGCACTGGGATGTGTGGGTAAACTTTCCCCGCAGTAGCAGTGATCGCTGACAGCGTGCCCGCCGGTTCCTTCAGACACTCTGGGGCTAGAAGGTTTTGTCAAGGAGCTTTTTGGTGGGTGGTTGGGAAGTTGTTTTGAAAATATTTACGGTCGGGGGCATGATAGGGGGAGGGGGGGAGGAAGGAAGGAAAGAGTGAGCCCGAGCGCTTAGGGGAGAGAAAGTCTCAGAGACACAGTCAATCGAGTAGTTTTTATTAAACGTCTGCTTTATGCCAAGTAGCGTGAGGTACAGAGAGGCAAAAACCAACTCCTGCTCTCAAGGAGCTCACAGTCTCACGAGAAAGACAACAGGCACCCAAGGAGCTGACAGAGAAAGGCAGAGACCCAGAGACGGCTACGATAAAAGGACAGTGTGATGTGAGGGACGAGAGTCATAAGAGAGAAGAAAGAAGAAAGTGGAAAGGAGAAGGAAGGGAACGGGAAAAAAGGCGGAGAGGCATTGGAAAGGAAAAAAGAGAAATGAAAGGGCGAAAAACGTAAAAAATGGGAGCGATTAAGAGAGGAGAGGAGAGAGAAGGAGAAAAGAGAGGATAAAGAGAAAGAAAAGGAAGGAGGAGGAAAGAGAAGGAAAGAGAGAGAAGAAAAGGAAGCGAGAGGAAAAACTTGGTTTAAATGTGGATATAAGTGGGGGGGGGGACAGAAGTTCCTCAGAAAAACCAAGGAAAAGACTAGAGTCCCGGGGTGGCCAGTTGCGTTAGCCAGGGTAAGGCCAGGGATTGTGGTGCGCTTGCTGTGTGTGAGGGAGACCCGAGCATCTTCGACACATGCTCACAAACACACAATCGACCTACGAATTTACCATAGTCTCCAAAGGAGAAGATGGTCGAGGGCCAGGTGGGGAGAGGAGCGGGGCAGAGGACTGCTCGGGACACACAGTCCTTGGGGAAGGAGAGAAGGAGAGCAGCCACTGCCCACATTCTGCGCCGACCCCGCCGGAGGGGAAGTGCGGGCTGGGAGCGAGGCTGGAGCGCAGCCGGGCGGCCACTAGCTGAAACCCCAGCCGGGATTCCGAAAGCGCCGAGTGGAGCGCCGCTTCCTTGGTGCCCATTAAAAACCATACCGGCTGGGTGTTATTTTCCTTCCCTCTCCTTTTGTATTCTGATCTGGGGATGAATCTGCTGCTGCTGCTGAAATCTCTAACACCAGCGCGAAAACAGATTTGAAGACAATGAATGCAAATCTGGACTCCGGGGCCATCTGCCGTAGGAGACAATCAGCTGGTTCGCCGTTAAAGCGACAGCGTCTACATTTCCGAGCCTCATTAGGGGAGAGAGCCTTGCCTAAAGCCTAAAAGCTTTCCTAAAGCAGGGACCCTGTTTAAAAGCGAAGAAGGAGCAGAGGGGAGAGACAGAAACAGAGACAGAGAAACGGGCAGAGATCAGGAAAGAGGAGAATGGGGGAAAAGAAGAGATAGAAACAAAAGAAAGAGGAAGAGAGGAAAGGACAGGGGAAGAGAGGAGAGGAGAAAAGAAGAGAAGAGGAACAGGAGAAAGAGACGGAAGAGAGGAGAAACAGAGAGACCTACAGAGACAGACAGACAGACTCAATTACGAGAATGAATGAATCCACTTAGAACGTCGGGGGCTACAGCTGAACACTGGCCAGTGCATTTTGGGTTATTCCCCGCTAGAGGACAGACACATGGTTTCTAAAGGTCGTTTGAACAGGCAGCAGTGAACCTGACCTCAGTTTCAGAAAATGCTCTTCCTTCTCTTTAGAAAGGTGCTAAGTCGTTTTTGCTGATTTTAAATTCGTTCCAGCCAAGGGCAAGGGATCTGGTGCATTTAATGGGGATTATTTGAGAGAGAGAAAAAGAGTTATCATTCCCCGTTAGCTTTTCGATCTACATTCGGGAGTAGCTGTCACAATTTTCAGAAGAGTATGCATTCACGAGACTGGTAGTGGAGGTAGTTTCGTTTGATAAAGAAAGAGGGAGAAACCACTGCTGGGGGCTGGGTGGGCAGTGTCATCTCTAGGATGCAGGACTGGCAGCAGAAGTCTGGAAGGAAAGGGAAAGTGGAACAACATTGCAGGTGGTAACGATGTTGCAGATTGTGTTACCAAGGATAACACTATGTCCGTGATTAGAACAATGTTGCAGTATTCGGGGGTGGGGGTCTGGAGAGAGGGAGAGAGAGGGAGAGAGAGAGAGAGAGAGAGAGAGAGAGAGAGAGAGAGAGAGAGAGAGAGAGAGAGAGAGAGAGAGAGAGAGAGACTGACTCGTTACATTATTGCACTTTGGGAGACAGTTAAAACTTTAAGAAACTAAAACAATTCGACCATCTTCCTCCCGTCACCTTCCTTCCTACCTTATTCCTTAATCTTTGCCTAAACTCCTCGATGTTAAAAAATAAAATAAAAAACCGACTGATTAATCCCTTACTCTCCCAGTCCGTTGCCTCCATTCTCAGCCAGTTATATATCTCCAGTCCATGACTGAATAAAGGACAAAACTTTGAGAAGTCCTTTCCATGACCTGCTGTTTACAAAGAAAGTGACCTAGTTGTTGGCTTTTTTTTTTCTTTCAATTTTCGCTGTGTGGGAATGCGGGTTTTCATGTTGGGGTGGGGAATGAATAGGATCGTGGTTCCCTATAGATGCTCAGTCAACGGTTTGAAGATCTTGAGGAAATTTTTGCAGCTTGTCCTCGACTTAGGGAGGAAGAAGGTATTTTGAGGACAATAGGGATCGTGGGCCGAGGTCCCGCAGAAAAATCTGGCTGTTAGGGGATCTCCGGTGGTGTCAAAGGGGAGAACCCTGAGGTCAAGGGACACTTTCTCTTCACACCCGCGACAGCTGCCACCCAAATCTCGCACTTTGGGAAACAAATGAATTGCCCCCTTGCTCCAACCAGCCTCCTCCCCCTCCCCCAACCCAGGCTGCTGTAACCTCCATCCTCCTCCCTCCCTTGTCCGTCCCCAAAGCCAAGTTAACAGGCCACCGGGGGACTCGAGTCGGGGAAGAGCGGGGGAGGGGAAAGGGTTTTTGGAGAAGCAGTCAAGAAAACTTTGACATTCCGATACCGCTCCCCTTTTCAAGGAGCACACTAGCTGCCTTGGATGGGCAGTGGGTCTGTGATCACCCTTCTGGATGCCCGTTGCTCTCTCTCCAGTTGGACTGGGGGTTCGGGAAGAAATGCCTTGAGAGAATGCCAAGGCTAGTTCTAGGCGGGCGCGGAGGCTAGCTGGAGATGTGACTATTAGCTCCCCGCGCCTAATACAGTGCCTAGCACATAGTAGGCCCTCGAGAGATACAGGTTGAGTGTCGAGGGGACGAACACGGTAGATGGGTCGAGGTTAATGGTTTCTCTCCTCCTAACCCCTGCAAGGTTCCCCCCTCCTCCACCCAACAGTTCTTCTTCCAAGCAGGAGTCACCAACCCAGCCCAAGTCTGTTGTAGAGTAGCCTCGTGGCTCCCGAAGAGCCCAGACGTAGCCACCGCCAAGGCCATAGTCACGGCTCGGCCGCAGACATAAGGGTCTAGCGGGTTTGCGGCTCCTCTGGAGTCGGGAACCCGGCTCCTGGAGCCTGCTTTTTGTTGCCTCCCTCTTAGGTCGGAACAAGCTTTGATTCTCTCTTTCTGCCAAACTCAAAGAGGGGGTAAAATCCCCAAATGTAAAAAGACATTTTCAGCGCAAGCTACGGAGTCTTAGGCAGCGCGAAGGGGCGTCGAATTTCTGTTCTTCCGCTTACTTTTTGTTTCTTCCTCCGTTTGCGCCTTTTCAGGGATACTAGGTCTTTTGCTCTACATTCCTACCCTCAGCTGACGGCATTACGATTGGTTTTTCTCACCTTACAAACCCCATAAGTCCCCCTTCTCTCCTGCCTGACCTACCATCTCCGGGACGGAAAGGTTCGCTTGGAGCCCTAGCGGCCAGATGTGTTGTTCTGAGTTCACTTGGGCCCACTTGAGGGTCCTGCAATCTACGTAGATGTGGGACCCTTACTTCGCTCTACATACACACACCATGTACCCGACCCAAATGGAGAGGGGGGGAGGGAGGCGAGGGGCGACTTCTCTGTCAAAGCCGAGCCTTTAGAGGAACCCGAGGATTCCTCCCCACCCCCAACTCTGTTGACTTCTATGTTCCAGATGTTCTCTTTGACTTGCCCCTTCCTTGGGCCTAGAAGGAGAAGTGGCTCCAGCGTTCCTCTCCTTTCCTGATTCACCACCCCCTCCCGCAACAAGTTCCCCTTTCCCGAGTAAAATGTGTCCCGTGGGCACCTCATTACTTCATACACTTTCCATTTACTTCTCATTTTCCATGTTGCCATCTCTTTTCGGTATAGTAGATTCGCATGACTTAATACAATCAGAAAATCACCCCCTAGAAAGAAAAAAAGAAGAGGGGTGTGTGTTTGTGTGTGTGTGTGTGTGTGTGTGTGTGTGTGTTTGTGAGAGAGAGCCTGCCTCTATAGCCTTCTGCGAGCACAGCCCTGAGGGACGAGACCCGGTTACTTGCTTAAGACATTTTTAAAGTGAAGTACATTTTGGGACAACAACTGCAGGAAGGCGGTGGCTATAGGGGCGCTTCAGCGAGGAAAAAGGCACTGTCAACAAACTCCGGTCGAGTCCGTGAGCCGGGCTTACCCAAGTGCGGAAGAGGCAACACTTGGGACTGACAAGGATAGAACAGCTTCGAGGCTCTGAGATGAGAAAAGCAGAGAAACGTTTGGAGTCATTCCACCCTCTGCTGCCTGGTCTCCCCACACGCTTCCCCGAGCGGTCTCGGTGTGTCTGTCTCTTTTCCATTTTGTGTTTCCCCTTTCTTTCTGCCTCCTCTTTCTCTATCTCTGTATCTCTGCCTGTCACGCTGCCTCTCTTTGTGGGTCTCTCTTTGCACGTGTCTCCTGCCCCTCTCTCTTTCTCTCCCCCTTCCCCCAATTTTTCTTTCTCTCCTCTTCTTCTATGCATTTTTATATGTATTTATATCCCTCACTAGACTGTAAGCTCGCTTTGAGCAGGAATTGTTTTATTTCGTGTTCTTTTGTCTCCAGCGCCTAGCACAAGCCTTGATGCGTAGTAGGCCCCTTAATAAATACTTGTTGATCGATCACGTCTCTGGGTCTCTCCTCCTGTGTCTTCCCCACTGTTTGTCTAAGTCTATCTCCCTCCTTCTCTCTTACTCTCTCCATCTCTCCGTCTTTCCCCCTCTTCCTATATCTCTTGCTCTCTGTATGACTGCCTCTGTCTTTCTGTGTATCCTATGTCTACCTCTCCCTATATGTCCCTCTGTGTCTCACTCTCTCCGTTTGTCTCTCCTCTGGATTTCCGTTTCTCTTTTATATGGATGCATATAGACACATCACATTATTTCTCTTTTCCACTTCACACTACCTCCTTCCCCCAAACATTCGCAGCCACAAAGGTTTTTCCCCAGGTATGGATGTATTGGTTGCCCAAGCGAGAGAGGAAACCTGGGCCGAATCAGGGAAGCGCCAAAGTCCACCCGGATCTGAAGTGAAGCACCAATTTGACAGCCCACTCTTCTGCCCCTCACTGTCCCCGGCGGCCCGATCGGGAGCCTGGGCCTAAAGAGGCTGGGGAGCATAGGTTGGGCGAGTGAGTGGACAGTGATCCTGCGGCTCACCGCTGGCAGGCGGCGGACTGAAGACTGGCTGACTAGGGGAACTCTCGCCCCACATCTGTGCAACAAAGAAGTCCCAGACCACCGAGGCAGAACCGCGCGTTTCTAAAAGCCTCAATTTCAGGGGCGGGCGACTGCGAGGGGGAAGGATTGTCTGACCTCCACCCGCAAATAGTTCCGAACACAGCTGGCCTCAGGCTCCACCATGCCAAGTGAGAGAATGCATATCCCAGTGAGAGGCAGGACAAGGTGGAGAGTTAATGAATACATACATACATATGCACATATAATAAATCCCTACATATATTCATGTATTTCCATAGTCCTTTCTTTATATGTTTCCCCTCCTCTTTAAGGCTTCCCTCCCAAATATATATGTGTGTATATATGTATGTGTGTGTATACATATAAACACACACACACCTATATATATATATATATATATATATATATATATATATATATATATATATATATATATATATATATATATATATATATATATATATATATATATATATATATATCATATACAGTCCGTTAGTGAAAAGCACACTGGAACCAGAGTTCTTAGAAAGCTGGGTTCAAATTCATCTTCTCAAGGTTTCTTAACCTCTCTGATCCTCCGTTTCCCCATTTGTAAAACTGGAGTAATAGTACCTGCAGTAGTGACAGATTATTGGGGAAGTTAAATGTAGTTAAGAGAGTTAACCTTAAAACACTGTATAAAGGTCAGCTGGCATTATTCACTTTTTGAAGCTATGTATGAGTGCGTGCAAAGAGCCAGAGAAGAGTGAGGAGAGCAGACATGCCGTATCTAAGGAGAGTCCCTCAAGTCAAGCCATATGTCCTAGGAGCCAAGGTAGTCAGCAGGCAGGGGAAAGCTCCCGAGATCTCCCCGTTCTCTCTGGGATGGCACCGGAGGTGTGAGGGATGTGTTGATTATCGCTGTTGCTACCGCGGCTCTGCACCGCCACATTTCACACGTACCCAGACACCCAGACACCTTTATTCGCACACGGGCGCGCAGGGACCCCCGAGAGCCCTTTCGGGCAGCTCAGTCTCGGAGGAGGACTGGTCAGGGAGCCGGGAAAGAATTTAACTGGCGCGAGCTCGGGCCTCAGCCACCTCCTCGGTAGGAGGCAGGGAAAGGTCCCAGTATCCATCCCTCCCACTGGCGGGCCGCATACCTCCGGGACAGCCTTAGGGACAGCCACATCTGCCAACTTCATCAGAAGCTCTCTATTGGAAATGATTTTTATGGTGAATTCGAGCTGTAAGAAACCCTCGAGAGCATAGTGCAGCGGGAAGAACGCTGGCTTATAAAGTCAGACCCAGGTTCAAATCCCGGCTCTGCCACTCCCTCTGAGTGACCTGGGCAAGTCCCTTACCCCAACCCGACCTCGATTTTATCTTTCAGCCTCCGTAAAATGAGGGGGAGGAGAAGGTGGGACTATTCTATTTCTGTGTCGAAGAACCCAGACATTTGAGGAATCCGAGACCTAGAGAAGTTAAAGGACACTCCCAAGGTCACCTCGGGAGGAAATCGGGGAACCTCGATTTGAGCTAAGGTCCTCTACAGCCAACGCTCTTTCCACCACCCGGCTGCTATCTCCCATTGCTCCTCAAGCGCCCCAGTGAAGTGTCTCACCGATACTATTTACTGCCTGGGAGCTCGGAGGAAGATGGAGGGGGGGGTGTCATTAGATTTGACGTTCTGCAAAGGACAGAGTGACTTCTCAGATTTCAAGAGCCTCCAGCCAGGAGTCCTTAGGAATGGGGCAAGAGCCCGGGTCTGCCTTTCACAGCTAGTTACTGGAGAATTCTCGCTTATATTCCTATTAACCCTCTTACCGCCCAACATCCCCCTCCTCCCTCCTCACACCACACACTCCGCGAGTAGTTCAGAAGCTAGGGCAGGGAGAAGGCTTAGAAGCCATCTAGACACCTCATCCTTTATTTTACAGATGAGGAAATTGAGGCTCAAAGAGATTAAATGGCCTGCCCAAGGTCACACAGATTGTAAGCGTTGGAGTGGAAATTAGAACCCAGGTGTTCGGACTGTCGTTCCACTGCTCCCCACTTTCTGCTATTATTTACCTCATTTTACAGTTGGGGAAACTGAGACTCAGAGAGAAGTGATTTTTTTCCAGGGTCATACATCTAGGAAATGGCAATCCACCAAATCAATTATTAAGAGCTCTCTATATAGCACGATCTAAGGCTATAACGGAGGACATTGAAGGAAATTACAACTTGACGACTGAGACATAAAAGCATAAAAAAGTACTTCAAAGTTAACGGCGCGGTGGGGAGGCACTAGCGGGGCAAAAAGCTTTAAGCAGAGGGTGGTGCTAGGGCTGAACCTAAAAGGTAATTAAGGATTTTACGGACGGAGGGGAGGAAGGAGTGCATTCCAGGCATGAGGGAAATGGGGGACGGCTAGTGCAAAGGTAAGGAGGTGAGAGATGAAGAGTTGTGCATGAGAAGCAGTAAGAAAGTTTGGCGAGACCAGTGTGAGTGAAGTGTCATAAGGCAGGCCAGGAAAATCTGGGCCAGACTAATTAGAACCCAGGTCTTCTGAATCCCAATTCAGCAACCAATACCTTACTCCAACCTGCCTGTAAATATGCTGCTGGGAGGTAGTTGTTGGAGAGGAAAGAGTGCAGGGCTTGGAATTTGAGGACTTGGGTTCAGATCCTGACTCTGCCACTTACTAGCTGTGTGACGCTGGGCAAATTATTAAAACGGGGGCGGGGTGGGGGGATTGGACTAGGTGCCTTCTGATATTCCCATTTTGAAGAAGGAGAAGCCGAGTCTCAGAGGTGGGAAGCAGCTGTCTTGGATCTCTAAACGATGAGGAAAGTATTCCCATTCCATAAAGAGGACCCGCAGGCCGCTCGAACGGAAGGAAACCTTGTAGTGCCACCTCCCCAGCCCACAAGTCTACCCAAAGGATGCCTGTGGGCAGTTGGCTCTGGCCAGGGAAAGCTCCCGAGAGTCCCAAGGCCTATCTGTGGGCAGAGACTAAGTGACCTTGGATCCAACCCTGCAAACTGCTCCTTTGGCCCCTCGAGAGAAATCATAGAACGGAGAAACATTCTCGCATCCCCGCTGGGCCCGGCTGTTTGCCTTTCCACCTGGCTGCGGTGGCTCGGGGTAGGCGAGAGGAAGTGGGCGATTTTGAAAACCCCAGAGTCCCATCACTGGGGAGTTTCTCAGTTTAGGAAATGCTTTCCTCCAGACAGCCCTGGGAAGCAGAGAGGGTGAGTATTGTTCTCCCCATTCTACAGAGAAAGAAACTGAGGCTCAGAAACTTAGAAGGATTAAACCGTGTCGCCCAGCTAGTTCGTAAATGGCAGACCTGAGGGACTCGCGTCCTGCATGCCCACGATTCCCTTCAATAAGTTTGAGCTCTCTAGACTAACCCGAGGGTCGAATGGTGGGGGATAGGCCCCAACCCCCTTGGATTAGGAAGGCACTTCCTCGCTGGTCCAGGGAGGGAATATCAGCCCTCCCTTCCCCACCCCCAACCCACAGCACGGCTCTGCAGTCCTTAGTTACAGATCCCGTCTAGAATTCCCGAGCAGGGCCCCTCTTAACAGCCGCCTCTCCAAGTTGTTCCGTGTTTAAATGAGCCAGGCTGGTGGTGAGGAAGCCACCAGGGGCTGGGAAGCTAGTCGAAAGCAGGGCCGACTGGAAAGCCCATTCCGTTTATTTGGCAAAGGAAACATTTACAAGTAAATTCCTCATTCGCAAACAGTGGAGGTAAGCCTCTCCCCTCCCTCCACCCTCCAATCCGAACCAGGCTGCACCGCTCAGGAAGCTGGGGTTCAGAGGCTCGGGAAAGTGTGGGTCCCTTGGGCTGCACTATTCAGACCTGGAAAGTGGAGGAGTGGAGGAGGAGGAGGGGAGAGAGGGGGAGGGAGGGAGAGGGGAATAAAGCTAAGGGGGAAGGGGAAGAAAGGCCTGAGAAAAAAAGGAGAGGAGGGAGAACGGGGAGGAAAGAGAAGAGTGGGATGGTGATGGAAGAGGAGTGAGGAGAAAAGGAGCAAAGAAGAAAGATGGAAAAGGAGGAGGAGAAAGGAAAGGATGGTAGTTGGGATTGACAAACTCAAATGAACAAGTATAGTGCCAGGATGGGGAGTTTGGGCAAGTTGAAAAGTTTCTTTTAGCCAGAAGGAATCCCCAGGACCTGGGTTCAAATCCTACCTCTGACAGGACTAAACTCATAAATTGTAAACTAGTCATTTAACTTTTCTTTTAAAATGGGGGTTGGTTATCATAAAAGCACTACCTAAGGGGCAGCTAGGTGGCGCAGTGGATAAAGCACCGGCCCTGGATTCAGGAGTTCCTGAATTCAAATCCGACCTTAGACACTTGACACTTACTAGCTGTGTGACCCTGGGCAAGTCACTTAACCCCTATAGCCCTGCAAAAACAAAATAAAACAAACAAACAAAAAAAAAAAAACACCAAAAAGCACTACCTAAGCCATAGGTTCAAAATGCCTAATGTGTATAAAGTAATTTAGAAACCTTAAAGTGTTATATATGTAGCAGAAGTGACCAGAAGAACATCTAATTAATTTGATGAACACCGCTCCCCAAATAATCGACTTCATTCCATTTACAGAGATGGAGCTTTGTCAGAAGGGGGAGCCTCCCATAGAGCTGGACCTGCACCCAGACACCTTACTCAAGACATATGCACAGGACCCTTTGGACAAAGATACAACCCACCCTTGATTGGTCCCCAGTGACCAGGACATCTTGGGGGAGGGAGCAGTGAGGGTTAAGTGACTTGCCCAGGGTCACACAGCTAATAAGTGTCAAGTGTCTGAGGCTGGATTTGAACTCAGGTCCTCCTGAATCCAAGGCTGGTGCTTTATCCACTGCACCACCTAGCAGCCCCTGACCAGTGAAATCTTGTCAGTGGAACTTCCCCATTCTATGGGAAATTCCTGAGTTCTGATCTATTTTTGTGTCTTTTTCCTTGTCCCAAGCTTACTCTACAGCAGGGGTTCTCAATATACAATTACATACTATAGGGTTCATGAACATGAAGGGAAATTACATTTGTATTTTCACTAACCTCTAACTGAAATTTGTCTTTTCTTCTATTTATGAGTGTAGGCAATAAACTTTATTCTGAGGAGGGATCCATAGACTTACTCCTTAAAAAGGTTAAAAACCCTGATCCATAGCAAGAGGGAGGGAATTTTCACACACACACACACACACACACACCACCACCACCACCACCACCACCACCACTACCAAGAGGAGAAACAATGGTGACTTGCAGGAAGCAGAATCATATGGCAGTGGGAGACATATGTTTGTGAAGATCTTGAGACTAGAATCTCTTAGACCAGCCATTTTCCAGATTCCTTCTTCTGCTTTTTCTGTTTCCTTTTTCTGGTCAATGACCAGCAATCCTGAGAAATGGGAATTTCCAGCCTTTGAGGATTACCTTTTGGATAATCAATCCCAAATGCCAAAGTTCTTAGAGTCCGGGGAATCCAGGCACACCCACCCAGGAATAGAAGAGCAAGATTTTTGAACAAGAGAATTACCAACCAGATCCCCTTGAGCCCTGGGTACTAAAATGATGGAAAGGCATCCTATCTAGATTTTGCTATGATCGTTGCCATAAGTTGCTCAGACATTGCCGGTTCAAAGTGAATGTAAAATAGCTGTTCAGCAGTTTCCCCTCCTGCCCCCCCCCCGCCCCCCACTCCAAAAAAATGGTTTCTTTTGAAAGAATACAAGTAAGGAGTAAATAGGTACTTCAAGGTGTTATATTATCTGGTTCATGTGCAACTATCAATCCTTCGCAATTTATTAATTTTCTTTGGTGGATGAAATAAGCTGTCCGAACCCAGCCTTCACATTATACATTAAGTGCTTTTGTGGAAGGGGAACCTGTTCCCCACATTTGGATAGGTCCTAGACAAGAGTCATGCCTAAGCCTTGTTTTCAGATTTTCCTGGATAAATTGGGGTAGAGGCATTACCAAGCAGTAGCATGGCATTATGCATACAGAGGTAGCCCTGGTCTTAGGTAGAGCTGGGTCTAAGATCTGTCTCTGGCATAAATTAGCAATGTGACACACTTCATACTCCTATTACCCCACCCCTGCCAGCAAATCTCTCTGGCTGTAAGCTTCTCTCTCTAGAGAAGGTGCCAACTGGCATTGTCAGAGGCCATGCCCCACAGTAATGAAATTACAGGTCCAAGCACTATGCATAGATAGTTATGGACCTTTGATTTCCCCCATATGGAAACTCTCCATTAATGAAGACTGGACAATTTATCTGCACCTTCTGGTCTTAAAAGGTTGACTCTGAAGCAAAGAAAGCTTAAGTATAGTACTTAAGGTCTTACATCAGCTTGTATCAGAGACAGTACTGGAACCCAGATCTTCCTTGTTCTAAGACTAGTCCTATATCCTCTATGTGATTCTGACTTTAAGGACTTTGTTGGTGGTGGTGCTTAATCATTTTCAATCATGTCTGACTCTTTGTGACCTATTTGGGGTTTTCTTGGCAAAGATACTAGAATGTTTATCATTTCCTTCTCCAGCTCATTTTACAGATAAGGAAACTGAGGCAAACAGGGTTAAGTGACTTGGCCAGGGTCACACAGCTAGTATCTGAGGCTTGATTTGAGCTTAGGTCTTCCTGTCTCTAGGCCTGGCACTCTGTGCTACCTAGCTGCCCTTATGAACTTAAAGCATTCTAAAAAGGGCAGTTATTAGTGACATGAATTAGCATCATGCTAATGAAAGTCCTAGAAGAAGCAGGCAGCTGTATGTCCACTCTTAGATTCCATAGAGGGCTAGATTTTGTTGGGGCGGGGGAAGATAGAAGGCTGGGGAGTTGTTTTGGTAATTAAAGCTCTGTCCAGAGCCAACATTTAATTTAGCCAAACTAGACAGCTGTCTAGGGCATATCACAGTTGGGGGGGGGGGAGAAGGTAGAAGGAGAGACACATTTAATAGTGCTTTTTTATAAAAGCATGCATTATTAATGCCAGAAAGGCTCTTTCTCTCTCCATGGTCCATAAGGGTATAATTTTGCAAACCTGTCCAGTGGGCCCACAAATTCCTTTGCTTCCTCTAGTCCTATTTCATAGGATATCAATTAGACAATACTCCTGGAGTAACAAGGAGCCCTTCTGCTCTACAAGAAATAGACTACTTGGCTCCTCCAGGAAAAGAAATCACACTCAGGATTCCATTCTTTCTCATTCATCCAAGTGAGAGAAAGGTTGGCCTGGGCCCCAGCTTTGGCCCATCATCTCTTACCTACTCTGGTTCTGGAGCCTTGCCTACTTCTTATCCCTGCTCCCCCTCTCCTTTTACTGATCTGTGCTCCATATAGCTGCCTGGATGACCTTCCAACAGCACAATTCAGTGCCCTGCTCAACAAACCTTCAGTGGCTGTCCATTTTCTTAGAATAAAAGGGAAACATAGTCTGTGATTTAAAGCTCTATGAAATCTGACTCCCACCTACCTTTCTAGGCTAGTTTCATAGTATTCCCATTATGTTCTGGTCCCACTAAGCTCCAATAGCCCCCAGAGCCTGTCAGTCACAGGTCTGCCTCTCCCAGGTCCATGCTTCCAAGGAATGGAATATATCACTCTAGATCTCTCCTTCTCAGAATCTGCTGTCTTCTTTCAAGACAAACCTCAAGCACTATCTCTTCTGAAGACTCTTCCTTGTTCTTTCCCTGCCAAAGGTTAGTGCTCTCTCTCCCTCCACAAATCACCTTAGTTTTTACTTTTCTCTGCACATGGACCATAGATTTAGAGCCAGAAGGGGCTTTGGAGGTCACCCATTCCAATCCTCTGCTTTTATAGGGAAGAAAGATGGGACCCAGAGTACTCTTGACTTGCTCAAGGTTACCCAGGTATCAGATGACAAAGCTCAGATTTCAAGCCCAAATTGCTGGCTCTGGAGGATCACGGGGCTAGCACTCTAAGAGGCCTCCGAGACCATCAAATCCGCCTCCTGCTTATTTTATGGATGAGGAAAGGAAAGCCCAGAAAGTTTAAATAATTTGTCTGAGGTCAAAAAAGTCATAAATGTTCGTTAGGACTTGAATCCAGGTCCATTGGACCCCACAGACTCCAGATCCAAAGCCTCTTAGGCCTCTTTGCCACAATTTACAGCCCCACTAGAAAGAGGCTTAAGGGCAGAAACTATTTCTCATTTGCCTTTAGATACCCTGCATATAGCAAGGTGCATAATAAGCATATTTTATTTTATTTTTAATCTATGGAATAAAACAAGCATATCAATTCACATGAAACTGCAAATCTACTATGTACAACTTGCTATTTCTTTTAAATATACAACAAAGTTATCACATAAATTTCTTTTTTCCTTTGTTTTTCTTCCCTTCTCCGCCCCCCCAACCTAGAGATGGCCACTGTTAGATTTAAATAAGGGCACATTACACTGAACTGAATGGAATATTTCACAAGGGAGAAGAAAGAATAAATTCCATGGAGTTGAGGTTTTTTCCAATGAAGCCCATTGTTTTTCCCTTCTCCAACTGTCACCATTCCAAGTGATCCTGAGATAAGGTGTTCTTCACTGAGTCATGAAGTATGGCCTGGAAAGACATCCTGGAAGAGTGAGTGGGTAGAGAGCTGGTCTTGGAGTCACGAAAATCTCAAGTCGCACATCTAACATCTCCCAACTTTGTGACCCTGGGCAAGTCATTTAACTTCTCAATGCACTCAAAGCTTCTTTAACAATAGAAACTGCAGAGCAGACACTGGTCTGATCAGCATTGGTAGAGTTAGTATCCTCACCCTGAGTTTCCTTTTCCAGTAAAATCACAAATCTAGTTCGAAGCCAATAAACTAACCAGTGAGATGCTGAAAAATGTAGCTGGCTTTGGCTGGAGGGGAGAGTTGGAAATGAGCCTGATCTAATACTCCTTAGCATGGAAGTCATCCCCAGAAAGTATAGGTTAAGGCATGTGGAAAAGCATAAGCCCACCCCACCTCCATCTACATTTGTCATTGTTTGTCCTTCATTCTCAAAGAGAACCATGACATGGGGTGATGTCATGACTTGCACTAAACTGGATTTAAGCGAGGGAGAGCTGTGCAAGGTCACCAACCTCACTCTTTCCTCCAGAGCCATCTGGATCCAGTGGTAAGAAATCTATATCATCTATGTCTATGTCTATGTCTATGTCTATGTCTATGTCTATGTCTATGTCTGGATGACTGGAGATGGTCCTGGATATTATTATGGTAATTGGGGAGAAGTGACTTGCCCAGGGTCACACAGCTAGTAAGTGTCTTGAGGTGAGATTTGAACTCAGGTCCTCCCAACTTCAGGGTTGGTGCTCTATCCACTGTGCCACCCAGGTGCCCACTACATTTGTGCATACGTCCTAAAATGAGTGACTAGTTCAGTTGTATGCTTGTCATCTTCCATGCGTACTTGGCAGAACACTGCCCTCTTTCTTTCACTGTTGTTCTCTGTGAAAAAAAAAAAAACACCCTGGCCCAACTGGGGTCTTTTATTCTTTCCACACAATTTCCATCCAATTGTTGGAAAACAACTTGAGCTGGCCCTTTTTAACATTTCTCCTCTGGCTCAGTGTAAAGAGCCAAAGAGATGGACAAAATATGTCATAAGATCATAGGAATAAGAATTGGAAAGGGCCCACTTCCATCATTTTACAGAGTGGGAAACTGAAGCCCATATATAAACCTATAACTGGGGTAGAATGACCAATGCTTTGTCTGAGGGCCAACAATTCTTAGAAGGTGGTGCTAAAATTTTCAAGCCTTCAAGGCTTAGAAAGGATGGACTTTAGCACCAACTTAGCAAGACTAATTAATTAAAATAGGAAGTTCTAAGAACTTCCTTCTCCTGGTCCAGCTTCCCACCTCAACCTGCCCAGTAGGATTAGCCAGTGTTCTGGGGCTCTCCTCCCCCATCACTGCATGATGCTTCTTGCCTCTAAAGCAAAAATGACTGGTTACATTTCTGCACAATGAGCTGAGGTTACTTGTTCAAGATCACATAGATCATTGCCTCTGACCCTCCCCCACTTAACACCTCCCCCTACCCCCAACACTAAAGCCCTTAGATGTCAAGTACCCAAATTAACACTGGGAATAAATGAGAAAGTACCTTCAAGATCATCTGGTCCAACACTTTCCTTTTTCCAGAGGAAGGAAGTTTGAGCCAAAGACATTAGATGACTAACTCAAATTAACACAGGTTTCACAGTGGATAGAGTACTGGACCAGCAAACTGGAAGACCTGCATTCAATTCCTGACACTAGCTGGGTGGTCCTAGGCTAATCATGTGACCTCTCTGACTCTCAGTTTTCTCATCTGTAAAATGCGGATAATAATAGCACCCACCTCCCAGGGTTGTTGTGTGTATAAAATGAAATAATATGTAAAACAAAAATGCTCAAGAAATGTTAGGTACTGTGGGAGCCAAGGGTCCTGTTGCTTTCCCAAGTCCTCTTCAGCCCTCTACCAGGGAGTTTGCTTCCCCCACACCCCTTTAGCTTTTAGGGGTCCTGTTTTCTTTGCCCAAAAGAAACTCAGAATGAGCCTCTTCAGACTCAGTGGATCTTCCCTTCCAAGATCAGCTTTTGCACTGATTAGGTTCCTTGGTCCTTGGCTAAACTGCCAACTGCTCTTCAATGCTGAGCCCAAACCAAATAAAGGACTTTACAACCATCTTTATTAGTTCTTCTTTATCTGCCAACTCTAGGAGATAGGTCAATGCTATTAACCCCATTTTACTTGCAGGGAAACAGGCACAGAGGGGTCAAATGCTTCCCTCAAGGTCACCCAGCGTGTGAGGAGGCAAGAACAGCATGAGAAAGCCCAACCCGCATGGGGCTCACTCTCCTGAGCCAAGCTGTGAAGAGGATGTGGGGCAGGGAGTCCGATGGGACTGGGGAGGGCTCCAGATCCATAGCTCTGAAGGTCAGAGGGCAGACCTCTCTGCTCCAGCAGGAGAGAAACTGGATATTGGGTTTCTTAGTTGGAGAGGTTGCTGCTTTGCAGCAGAGCTGATCAACTCCAGCTCAACTGATACCCCTTTGCTTGTACTGCACACACTAGAAATGACTCCCATTGGCCTGCTTTCCTTAGAGTCCTGATCATTTTACTCCCCTGCTCAAAATACTTTACTGGTTCTGTTTTACCTACAAAATAAAGTATTCATCCTGGCCTTCAAGGCCCAAGTTCATATGATGGCCCTAACATCATGACTCTCCTTCCACAATCAACAAGAATGTTATAAGACACTTCACACAAATAAAGTCAGATCTTAACAATTAAAAAGTATTAATTGCTCATGGGTAGGCCAAGCCAATATAACAAAAATGACAATCTTACCTACTTGTTTAGTGCTATACCAATCAAACTATCAAAAATATTTTATAGATGAAGAAAATATAATAACAAAATTCATCTGGAAGAACAAAAGCTCAAGGATATGGAGGGAATCAATGGAAAAAATACCAAAGAAGGTCTAGCAGTACCAGATCTGATACTGTATTTAAAAGTGGTAATAATCAAAACAATCTGGTACAGGTTAAGAAATAGAGAAGTGGATCAGTGGAATAAAATAGATATAAATTACACTATAATAAATGAGTATAGTAATCTAGTATGTGATAAACCCAAAGATACAAGCTTTTGGAAAAAAAACTCATTCTTTGACAAAAACTGCTGGGAAAACTGGAAAACAGTATGACAGAAACTAGGTATAGACAAATGTCTCACACCATATACTAAAATAAGGTCAAAATGGATACATGATTTGCACATAAAGGGTGATACTCTAAGCAAAGTAAGAGAACATGTAATTGTTTATCCATTATGTTTATGGACAGAGGAAGAGTTTAGGACCAAAGAAGACATAGAGAGAGCAATACAAAATGTAAAATAGATAACTTGGATTTTATCAAATTTAAAAGTTTTTGCACAAACAAAACTAATATAGCCAAGATTATAGGGGAAGAAGAAGACTGGAAAAGAATATTTAAAACAAGTATCTCTGATAAAGGCCTCATTTCTCAAATATATAGAGGACTGAGTCAAATTTGTAAAAATACAAGTCATTCCCCAATTAATAAATGGTCAAAAGATATGAACAGTCAGTTTTCAGACAAAGAAATCAAAGATATCCATAATCATATTAAAAATGCTCTAGATTACTATTAATCAGAGAAATGCACATTAAAACAACTCTGAGGTATCACCTCACACCTATCAGAGTGGCAAATATAGCAGAAAAAGAAAATATTGGATGTTGCAGGGGATGTGGAAAAACTGGGATGCTAATCCACTGTTGATGGAGTTGGGAACTGATCCAACTATTCTGGAGAGCAATTTGGAACTATGCCCAAAGGGCTATCAAACTGTACTTACCCTTTGATCCAGCAATGCCACTGCTAGGTTTATATCCCAGAGACATCCCCCAAAAGAGAAAAAGACCTATTTGTACAAAGTACTTATAGCAGCTCTTTTTGTGGTGGTTAAGCCTTGGAAATCAAAGGAATGCCCATCATTGGGGAATGGCTAAACAATCTGTGGTATATGATGGTGAGGGAATATAAGAAATGACAAGCACGATGACTTCAGAAAGGCCTAAAGACATATATGAAATGATGTATTGGGAAGAGTGCAGAACCAAGAGAACATTGTACACAGAGATAGCAATAGTATTTGATGAAGAACTGTGAATGGTTTGACCATTCTCAACAATACAATGATCCAAGACAATCCCAAAGGACTAATGGTGAAGTATACTATCCACCTCCAAAGAAAGAATTAATATTGATTGAACACAGACGGAAACATGCTATTTTTCTCTTTCTTTCATTTTTTCTTTTATTCAAGCTTTCTTGTACAAAATGACTAATATGGCAATGTTTTACATAATTGCATGTGTATGGCCTATTTCTGATTGCTTACCACCTATTTGAAGGGAGAGGGGAAGGAAGGAAGGAGGGATAGAATTTGGAACTCCCCCCTAGGGGCAGTGGGTAAAGCACCAGCCCTGGATTCAGGAGGACCTGAGTTCAAATCTTGCCTCAGACACTTGACACTTAGTATCTGTGCAACCCTGGGCAAGTCACTTAACCCTCATCACCCCTCAAAAAAAAAAAAGAATATTAAGTCTGTCCCATACTCTTCTCCTCCTGTGCCTTTCTTTCCACTGCTCAGTCTTCTGGGAATGCCTTTGTCCCATCTCTGCCTAAGCTATCCTTCAAGAATCATCATAAATTCCTCCTCCTCCAGGAAGCCTGCCCTGGATTCCCTCTTACCATGCCCCTCACCCCACCTCCACCCTTCACCCTACACAGCCCCTTCATAGGGCCAACATCCTTGACTCTCTGCCTTTTATTATAGTAACTCTGCTAAACCTACATCTTCTATACTCTTGGAAGCTCCTTGATAACTGGAACTCTGTTCATCTCCACATACCCAGAACTGTCTAGCAAAGTGCTGGTCTATAAGCTAGTGGATATTTATGATTATATTTAGAGCTAAAATGGACTTTAGAGATCATTTAGCCCAACTATCTCATTTTGTAAATAAACTGAAGAGAGCAGAAGAAAGAAGCAATGGGCCCAGAGTCACATAGGTGGTAAATAGCAGGGCTGCAATTTGAACCCAGAGCCTCTGACTCTAAGCCTAGTAATTGCTTTACTACACTTCCTGCCTTCCTGTTGAATTAAATTTTTCATAGCATCTGAGATTGCCACAGCTATCTCTGTAGAAGCTGTCAGAAGTGAGTGAACAAAGCCAAAAAGAAAGATGGTGCAATTGCTGGGGGGAAGGCATGTATCTCCTAAAGCAAAGAGAAGGGTTACCAAGTATCTGGGTTGTTGTTCATCCTTCATTTTCAAAGAGGACCAATGCCATCAGGAGAGTGATGTCTTGACTTGTAAGTAAATCGAAGTGAGGTAGGTCCTCCTGAATCCAAGGCTGGTGCTTTATGCACTGTGCCACTTAGCTGCCCCCTAGGGGCAGTGGATAAAGCACCAGCCCTGGATTCAGGAGGACCTGACTTCAAATCCGGCCTCAGACACTTGACACTTACTAGCTGTGTGACCCTGGGCAAGTCACTCTTTCCTCCAGTGTCATCAGAGTCCAGTGACAAGACATAGGTCAAGACAACTGGAGATGGCTCCAGATGCAGTGGGAGACTTAGATCTTTTTAAGCAAAGGTCTTTCCCAGGTCTCAGTTTATCTGAGGCAATGCCCATTCAAAACTTAGAGGCTTGGTAAGAATTAAAGCAAAAACTGGCCTACTTTGCCTTCATAAAAGAATCAATCTGGGAGGGGAAGACCCTCAGAATTTCTCCAGGTATCTGGGTTCCTGTGTCTTAGAATCCTGAGCTTCCTTTAATGCTTAATTCAGTCACCTCCTCCTCCCTGAGGACGCCTTTACACACACAAACACACACACACAGAGATGTTAGTACTCTCCCTACAGAAATTACCTTGTGTTTACTTTGTGTCTATATATTATAAACTTATATGTGTATTTATTGTCCCTGCCCAGAGAATGGAAGCTCTTGAGGACAGAGAAGTCTTAATTTCTGTCATTATATTTCCAGTACCTAGGTCAAGGTCAAGCACATTGTCAGTGAGCAATAAATGCTTGGTGATTGATGGATGTCTCCTGAAGAGGCCAAAAGCAGAAAAAAAGAAGGGACAGTAGGGAGGGAGGGAGAAGGAGAGGGGGAGATAGAGTGGGAGAAAGAAAGAAAGAAAGAAAGAAAGAAAGAAAGAAAGAAAGAAAGAAAGAAAGAAAGAAAGAAAGAAAGAAAGAAAGAAAGAAAAGGAGAAGGAGAAGAAGAGAAGAAGAAAAGAAGAAGAGAAGAAGAAGGAGGAGGAGGAGAAGGAGAAGGAGGAGAAGGAGAAGGAGGAGAAGGAGAAGGAGAAGAAGGAGAAGGAGGAGGAGGAGGAGGAGGAGGAGGAGGAGGAGAAGAAGAAGAAGAAGAAGAAGAAGAAGAAGAAGAAGAAGAAGAAGAAGAAGAAGAAGAAGAAGAAGAAGAAGAAGCTGCAAGCTATGGTTTCAAACTAATATTCTGGGCTCCCACAGACCACCTTCACTTTTAGCCACTTCCCATTATTAATCACCTTGGCCTCATGCCTCCACTTAGGACCTTCCTGGAAACACCTGAGCATGTTTCCTTTCTAACTCTCCCCCATGAATAGCCAGTTATCCTAAAAACATGAATGATTGCAAAGCATAGAACAAGGGAGGTGTTTATTTAAATGCATGCTAGACTGTTTAGCAGAGCTGTTGGCAGATCCCACCTTCTGGGAGTGCCATTTCCCTCCTCTGAGAATGAATCACAGTCCTTACAAAACCATACCAAACCAAACCAGACAGCTCACAGTACAGATAGGTGACATCCAGCTATGGCAGTCTTTCTAATCAACTGGTACTTTCTAGGGTCCCAGCCTGATCTCTTTGAGTCAGTATCTGTGTTACCCCATCTGCATCCTGTGGCAAGACACTGACAGACCTCTGCTACTTGTGTCACCTGAACCAAGGACTCTGACTAGGTCCATAAGTAGTCTCCCAGCTCCTCTTCCCCTAAAGCCGTCCTCTCTGTCTCTGTCTCTCTGTCTCTCTCTGTCTCTGTCTCTCTGTCTCTCTCTGTCTCTCCCTCCCTCCCTCCTTCCCTCCCTCCATCCTTTTCTCTCTCTCCTCTCTCTCTCTCTCTCTCTCTCTCTCTCTCTCTCTCTCTCTCTCTCTCTGTCTCTCTCTGTCTCTGTCTCTGTCTCTGTCTCTGTCTGTCTCTCTGTCTCTCTGTCTCTCTGTCTCTCTGTCTCTCTCTCTCTCTTTCTCTCTCTCTCTCTCCCAACCCCCCATCTCAGGCATGTAGCATTATGGGAAAGGGCTTGTTGGCTTGCCACTTAGATGTTCAAGTCCTCTTCAATCCACCAGTGCATATAGAGTTAGGGGTCTAGTTTATCTCCTTCAGATGCAAAAGGAAGAACACTTCCCCGACCTCCATGATGAGACTTCAGTCTCACATTTCTGTGGCATTAGAAAGTTTCCAAAATATTTCCCTCCCAATGACCCTGCGAGACCCTTAGGCAGAAACTCTCAACTTGGGTCAGCGAACTTGTTTTGTATGAAATAATTTGATGACTGTATTTCAATAGAATTGGTATTTTTTGTAATCCTATGTTTGATTTTATAAATCTAAAAATATGATTCTGAGCAAAGGTCCCCACCACACTTCCCAAGGGGGCCAGAGCACCAAGAAAAGATTAAGAACCCCCAAATTTGTGCCAGCATTATTATGCCTTAATCTGCACCACTCACCCAGCTGAAATGCATCTCTTGGTCCTCAAATTTTTCTAGATTCTGTTGTCTGGATCCCCCCCAAACTGTCCCACATCACAATCCAGCTCCTATGCATGCATTCCTCCACGTTCACATCATGACTCATCAGCAGAATGGAAGTTCCAGTGAGCAGAAACTGCTTCAGTTTGGGGTTTGTGTGCCCAACACTTAGAACAATACCAAGCAAATAACAGGCACTTGACAAATGCCAGCTCATCCATCAAGTGACCGAAGTGACTTTACTAAGGTTAGTTACAAGGCTAAGGGTTGAAGCCAGAATGGGTATGTTTATTTGGTTCTTCTTTCTAGGTATTCACTGAGGTTCTCTCCAACTCTAGAACACTGTGAACCAGTCTTGTCTGACTCCAAGTCCAGAGCTCTTTCCCCTGTGCCACTGGGACAAAGGAATGCGTGGATTTGCGGCTGAAGGGAACCTCAGGGTCTATCAAGTACAACCTCTCATTTTATGGATGAGGTAAAAGAGGCACAAAGCATCTAAGGGATCTGACCAGCAAGGCCAGTACCCTGTCCACTATGTCGTGCTAGAAAGGGACACAAAAATCAAAGTCCAGAAACCTGATCTTGGGGTATGTGTCACCTTGGCTGAAACATGTGCCTGGGCCTGAGTCCCCTCCTGAGATTAAAAGCTGCCAAGTCAGGGGGTGTACACCAGCAAATGGGTGAGTTCTGGATTGAGCCCAACCTCTTGCTCGCTGCCTACTGCTGAGCTTGTGAGTTTCAGGTGCCAGCGACATGTGTGTTTGCCAAAGCCAACTTCTAAGTGCCAGTTTGGGAGATTCCTGAGAAAACACAGTGACTGAATTCACAGGCCTCAAAATCAGGATTAAAAAAGGAGCATCGGGGCAGGTAGGTGGCAGGGGCAGCTTGGTGGCACAGTGGATACAGCACCAGCCCTGGAGTCAGGAGGACCTGAGTTCCAATTCGACCTCAGACACTTAACACTTACTAGCTGTGTAACCCTGGGCAAGTCACTTAACCCCAATTGCCTCACTGAAAAAAAAAAGGAGCATCTGCAAAGATTGTCCAGAGGACAACATGGACATTTCCCTCCCTGGCATATCAGCCTTTGCCATTTTGTCCCCAGCTCTCTTTTGTGAGAGGTAACATGGCATCATGGGCAGAGGGCTGGGCATGGAGGCAGGAAGACCTGAGTTCAAATCTCACTCCTGGTAGTGACTCGCTGTGTGACCCTGGCCAGGTTCCTTAACTTTGGTTTGCCTCAGTTTCCTCAGCTGTAAAATGAGGAAGATAATTGCATATATCTCCCAGGGTTGTTGTGAGAATCAAACGAGATGATCATTGTAAAGGGCTTAGCACAGTGCCTTCAACTTTGTAGGCACTTAATGAAAGCTTTTTCCCTTCCTTGTGAGGAGGGATGATTTCCTTTATTTTATTTGCATCCCTAGCATCTCATACAGTGCCTGGCACATGATGTGTATTTAATAAATGCTCGTTGATTGAATTAAACTCTCTGAGGCACCGAGTAACTCTCTGAGACTGTAAGTTACAGGGGGGTTACAAGCTGTCTGTGGAAGGAATTCTCCAATGAGATGAAAGCATGGGTCTTTCAGATAATGGCATTCTTTCAGATCCTAAGAGAGTGCTTTTCACTCCTGAGAGTGCAGGAAGGAAGGAAGGAAGAGAGGGAGGGAGGAAGGAAGGGTGGAAGGAAGAAAGGAGGGAGGGAAGGGAAGGGAAGGGAAGGAGGAGAGAAGAAGGGAAGGAAGGAAGAAAAGAAGGGAATAAACATGCATAAAGCACCTACTATGTGCCAGGCACTGTGCTCAGTGCTTTACAAATATTATCTCATTTAAGCCTCTCAATAATCCTGAGAGGTATATATGCTAACATCATCCTCACCTGACAGTTGAGGAAACTGAGGCAAACAGAGGTTAAGTGACTTTCCTGCAGCTCATAAGTGTCTGAGGTCCAATTTGAACTAACTCAGGTCTTCCCAACCCCAGGTGCTGTGTTCTTTTCGGCATACCATCCAGCTGCTCCAGAGTCAAGATTCAAACCCAGACCCAAATTCCAAATCAATGGCTCTTTCCAAGTACAACTTAGCACTAGATACTGAAGCCCCCAAATGAGAAAGATCAGAGAGAGCCATCAATCTAAAAGTTTAGTCAAAATCCAACCTGAGAAACACAGGTCCCAGATTCAAAAGCTGGAGCAAACAAAGAGCAGTAGGGGTGGTAAGATGCTTTGAGGATGCTTGGGGTCCTCAAGCCCTCTTCTCTAGTGACAGACAGGGAGCAAGTACAGCTAATGTGAGCCCAGCAGTGGCTCTAGGCTGAGTCTGAAGCTGCTTCTTCACTTCTTCCCAACTGCTCAGGTGTGATGGGCAGATGTACTTTCCAAAGCATACAGGTCCATACTGGAGGTGGGGAGGCGGCAGAGGGAGAGAGCACTAGCCTTGGAGTCAGGAACACCTGAGCTGGAATGCTGCTTTAGTCACGGCCTTAGCTATGTGACCCTGGGTAAGTCACAACCTCTGTCTGCCTTAGTTTTCTCATCTATATAATGGCTGTAACAGCATTTCTCTCCTATAGTTGTTGGAAAATGAGATAGATGATGTATATAAAATACTTTGTAAATCTTAAATTGTTATATGAATGTTAGCTATCATCGTCACCATCACCACTCTCATCAACTGCTTCAGTTAGCCAATAAACATTTGTTAAGTACCTATTACATGCCAAGGACTGCACTCAACTCTGAGGATACAAAAAAAGGGCAAAAGTCAATGCCTGCCCTGAAGGAGCCTATAACTTAATGGAGGAGACAACATGCAAACAAATATATACAAGCAAGTGTTCTCTCTCTCTCTCTCTCTCTCTCTCTCTCTCTCTCTCTCTCTCTCTCTCTCTCTCTCTCTCTCTCTCTCTCTCCCTCTCTCTCTCTTTCCCTTTCCCCCTCCCCCTCTCTGTCTCTCTCTCCATATGTGTGTATATGTATGTGTATACAGATACATATATACACACATGTACACATATATGTATATACAGGATAAACAGGAAATAATTAGCAGAGAAGACACTAGAATGAAGAGGGGTTAAGCGAAGCTTCCTATAGAAGGTGTGGTTTTGGTTCAGACTTAAAGGAAACCTGGATGAGAAGATGAGGAGGGAGAGCACTCCAGGCACAAGAGAGGGGCAGCCAGAGAGAATGCCCAGAGCCTAGAGATGGAGGGTCTTGTCTGTGGAACAGCCAGGAGGCCCCTGTCACTGGATCAAAGAATACTTAGAGGGGTATAACATATAAGAAGATAGGGAAGGTGGGGGCAGCTAGGTGGTGTAGTGGATAAAGCACTGGCCCTGTATTCAGGAAGACCTGAGGTCAAATCCGGCCTTAAACACTTGACACTAGCTGTGTGACCTTGGACAAGTCACTTAACCCTCATTGCCCCACAAAAAAAAAAAAGAAGAAGAAAAGAAGATAGGGGAGGTAAGAGTGGACTAGATTATGAAGAGCTTTGAATACCAGAGGATTTGGACTGATATGAGCACCCATGAACATCATCCTCTCTTCCCCAACACACACACACACACACACACACACACACACACACACACACACCAATGACAACTTGACAACTTGAGGGGGGAGGGAAAAACACCCAAAGGAAAACATCACAGAAGTCCTGCCTCTAATAATCTTTGATGCCATTACCCAGAATGTGGCATGATGCCTGGTACACAGTAGGTGCTTAACAGATGCTTGTTGGCTAATTGATTCTCTTCTCATGCCAAGTACTGCATTCACCACAAAAGGGCCAGTCCCTTTTGTTGACAGCAGCATCCTTCCCCCTACATGTCCCAGCAGAACTATAAGCACAGGGAGCCACTTCCCTGGTCAGCTGCTCTGGTGCTAGGAAGAGCCCAGGTGGGCATTTTTCCTCTGCTGTGGCATTTTTCCACCTTCCATCCCCACAGCATCCCAGTCTCCTGAGGGATATACAAAGAATCCAGGAGAATCGACAGTGCAAAAATGCAAGAGAAATATCTTGAAAGAAAAGGCCCATCAGGATAGCTGTTGATTGTGTGCTAAACATCTCTTGATAGCAGGCTAAATTGAGCCAGCAATGCTCCCTTAAAATTGCAGCCATTAGAAGTCAGGATCCACCTACCACCTCCTCCATCAAGCCCATATCTCTTTGTCTGGCTTTTAAGGCCCTCCTTAATCTGGTCTCACTTTACCCATCTAACCTCATTTCCCCATGATTCCCAACAAATACCATCTGTTAGAAGCAGGAGGGCTTTCTTGCTGCTTTTCCCATATACAGATGCTCGTTCTCCCCAAACCTCCATCCATGATGACTCTGAGGCTGCTGATTGCAGTTTGAGACAGCTCCATGGAGCTCAGTGACTCCGAGCAAATGTACAGAGACCAGTAATGAAACACTCTGTGTGTGTGTGTGTGTGTGTAATAACAACAAAAAGGACAATTGTTAATGAACCATAGAATTTTTGCAGAGGAATGAATAACAAGGCAAGAAAGGTAGGTTGAATCTGGATCGAGAAGGACTTTAAATGTCAAACAAAAAAGCCTGTATTTGATTGTAGAGGTGAAGGCAAGTCTTTTTTTGTTGGTTTTTTTTTTTTTGGTTTTTGTTTTTGGTTTTTTTTGGCGGGGCAATGGGGGTTAAGTGACTTGCCCAGGCTCACACAGCTAGTTAAGTGTCAAGTGTCTGAGGTCGGATTTGAACTCAGGTACTCCTGAATCCAGGGCCGGTGCTTTATCCACTGCACCACCTAGCTGCCCCAAAGGCAAGTCTTTTAACCCCAATTGCCTTAAACATCCAGGGCCATCTCCAGTTGTCCTGATATATATAAACTGCCGTGGGACCCAGATGGCTCTGGAAGAGAGAGTGAAGTTGGTAACCTTGCACAACCCTCCCTCACTTAAAACCAATTCACTGCAAGTCACAATTTCACTCTGATGTCACAGTCCTCTTCAGGAATGAAGGACAAACAACAAAATTATCCCTTATGCTGAGTAACTTCTCAATAAAAATTTTTTGATGGATAAATATCTGAAGACATATTGACATTCTCCATGGGATCATAAAACCTAGACTCAGAAGGAACACAGTTTTCTGGTTCAACCCATTCATTTTACAGATGAGGAAACTGCCTCATATACTTTTTTTTGTGGGTCAATGAGGGTTAAGTGACTTGCCCGGGTAGTAAGTGTCAAGTGTCTGAGGCTGGATTTGAACTCAGATCCTCCTGAATCCAGGGCCAGTGCTTTATCCACTGAGCCACCTAGCTGCCCCGCCTCATATACTTTTTAGCTTTGCTCAAAGCCCACATCAGGTGCTACTTCCTACTGAAGGCATCTTCAGAGCCCCAACCCTCCAGCTGCTAGTGTTCTCTCCTTGAAATCCTTTCTTATTACTTGGAATATATTTGTATTTACTTCTCTGTCTATATAGTGTCTCCTACATATACTGCTTCCCAGTAGAATTTAAGCTTTTTGAGGTCAGGGGCTGCTTCCTTTTTGTCATTGTACCCTCATCACCTAATTCAAAGTCTGGAAAATCACAGAATTTGACAATGTGAAGGTAGTCCAACCCACACACCAAAGCAATCCCCACTATAACACACCAGCAAGTGGTCACTTAGCATCTGTTTAAAGTCCTCCAAGGAGGGGGAGCCTATCCCCTCCAGACTTAGCTCCAATTCCACCTCCTGCAAGAGACCTTTCCCAGTTCCTCTACTCCTCCCCTCCCCCCCCAGTTCCAGTGCAAGCATCTTTTTTCTCAGATCATCTTCCATTTACACTGAATGTATCTTGCTAGGTATTTTCCTTTCCTCTCCCCCATTCAAATGTGAGCTCCTTGAAGAGGACAGGGGCTTTGTTTTGGCCTTTCTTTATCTTGAAAAGTATAATGTGGGGGGCAGCTAGGTGGCACAGTGGATAAAGCACTGGTCTTGGATTCAGGAGGACCTGAGTTCAAATCCAGCCTTTACACTTAACTAGCTGTGTGACTCTAGGCAAGTCACTTAACCCCATTGCCCTGCCAAAAAAAAAAAAAAGAAAGAAAGAAAGAAAAAAGAAAAGTATAATGTGAAGGAGAGATTATATCCATTCTGTTTATACCCTAGACAGAACTCAGCTGGAATATTGTGGTCCATTTTGGGGACCATGGCTTAAAAAGGTTATGGATCAATTGAAGACAGTCTACAGACCAGGCAACCAGAATGAAAATCTTTGTTGTATGGAGATCTTCCATAGGGACTCGAGATGTTTAGCAAGGAGAAGAGAAGCTAGGGAGGGGACCATAATGACCATCCCTGGGTAATTGAAGGATTGTCCATTGGAGGAGGGCTTTGACTTGTTCATTTGGCCCAAAAGGGAAGAAGCAGGAGTATTGGTTGGAAGGTGCAAAGAGGCCATTTCAGATCATCAGGACAACTTGCCCAACTAGAAGAGCTAAGCTTAAAGCCTTTAGGCAGAGGCCGGATGACCACTTGTTGAGTACACTATAGCAGAATTCCTTTGGTGTAGGGTTGAACTAAATGGCCCTGGGAGGTCCCTTTCAACTCTCAAATTCCATGATTCTGGGAAGTGGTGGGGAGCTGGGGGTGGGGTGGGGGGAGGGGGGGGAATAGGGAACAAAAACAAAACAAAACAAAACAAAAAACTATGGATGACAAAAACCAGTAAATAGTTTACCAATTCATATAGTGATTTGCAATCATTTGGGGGGTTTCCTTCTTTATATATTTAATGTTTGTGTTGGTACAAGAAGTAGCAGAGGCAGAGGAGAAGGAACAAGAGCAAGAGCCAGAGCAGAAGCAAGAGAAAGAACTGGAAAAATTCCTGAGTTCAAGCCTCTGCACATGCTGGCTGCAAAGTGATTTAACCTCAAACAGTAAGGGAGAGGGAAGGGAGATTATCATTCATTTTTTTCCTTTTTTTTTTTTGACAGGGCAATGAGGGTTAATTGACTTGCCCAGGGTCACACAGCTAGTAAGTGTCAAGTGTCTGAGTCTGGATTTGAACTCAAGTCCTCCTGAATTCAGGGCCAGCTTTATTCACTGCTCTACCTAGCTGCCCCATCATTCATTTTTAAAAACTCATTTAATTCAAAAAAAAAAAAACGGTCACTTAACCTCTCACTTCCCCTGGCAAATCATAAGCCTATAAATTGTCGAAGAAGTTGTTAAGTTGCTTTGGTTCCCACAACTAATAAAATCACAGGTCCAGGCCAAAATATAAAGATAAGCGACATGGATATGTCACATATGCATGCACATTTGTGTGTATATATGCATGTAAATGTATATATCTAGCCATTTCAATTTTACAAAGTATCATATGCATATATATATTATTCTCATGACAACCTAGTGGGAAGAGCTACATGTTTTAGTATTCCCATTTTACAAATGTAAACTGAGACTGGGGGAAGTTAAGAAGCAGCTAAGAGATGTCTAATCAGAACTGAAGTACTGTTTTTCAAATTCCAAGTTCTTCTTCCAAGCTCCTATGTCACTAGGAACTAAATGCTGAAGCCAGGGCATCCAGTCTGAAAATCAATCAGAAGTGATTAGTGAAATTAATCCACACATGCCTTAGAGAATTAATGAGACCAAGTGATTCAGTGTACAATTCCATTTTTGGACAACTTTTAAGGAATAAAGGGATGGGTTGCGCAAAGCAAGATCCCTTTATACTACTTGGCTGGTTGCTACAGGGAACGAGAAGGGAAAAGGTGAGAGAGGGAGAGGAGAAGCAGTTGTGGTGGAAGAAATCTCATTGCTAAACTCCTTGGTCTGGGACCGTTTGCAACACTATGGAAAAACAAAACAATTCTCCCAATCCCTGCAGATTATTTGCCTGGGTTAGGGCGCCACCTAGTGGCCACTTTGAGGTCTTCCTTGTCATTTAACAGTAAATCAATCCACAGTTGTGTAGGGTGCTGGACCCGTGGAAGGCTGTTGATACTGGGAAGGTCGCCTTTATTATGTTTTTGAAGGAAACTGACTGGCAGACAGAATATCTTACAAGTATTTACCTTCTGTAGGTGAACAGTATCTCTAAAAGGTCAGTAGTCTCTGTTTTCCTTTTCAACTGTAGCTTTTTGCTACTGTCCCTTTAAGGAACATGTCAATGTTACTGAAGCTGAGGTAGGTGGGGGTGGCCTGGGCTGGGGCCCCAAGGGCTGGTTTTCAATCCATCATAGATTTAGAGCTGAGAGGAAACTTGGAGGTCACGTAGTCCAACACCTTCATTTCACAGAATATAGAGTGTCCAAGCTCAGAGGAAAAGCCTGGGCAGACTACCAAAGTGTCAGAGATAAGATTCCAATCTAGCATTCTCCAACATTTAAATGGTTGAGATAGAGATATAGGTATAAACAAACAATCTTCAAAGGAAGAAATAAATCTAAACTGTCAACAATCATATGAAAAAAATATAAATGATTTGCAGTTAGAGTAATGCAAATTAAAGCAACTTTGAGATTTCACTGCACCCCCATCAGACTGGCAATGATGGAAATGATAGATGTAGGAGGGGATATAGGGGGAAATAGACTATAATGCATCGTTGGTGGAGCTGTGAATGGGTCTAGCCATTCTGGAAAGGAATTTGGAACTATGCCCAGAGAGTAACCAAACTGTATATACCTTTCAAACCAATTTTTCACTACTAGACTTACATACTCTCTTCCCAATCAAAGAAAGGGGGAAAGGATTTATACGTACAGCACTACTTAGCCAAACGTCGGAAATTAAAGGAGTGGGTGACCTGATTCTGGGGGAAGGGTAAACAAATTGTGCCATAAGAAATGATGAAGTGGACAATTTCAGAAGAAACTGAGATGAACTTTATGAACTGAGGAAGAGCAAAGTTAGCAGCAGAAGGAGAATAATTTATACAATAATATCATTATAGGGGAAAAAAGAAGTTTGAAAGACTTTAAAAATCTGATTAACAAAATGATAAATACAAAAGGATGAAGATGAAACACACCACTGGCCTCTGACAAAGAGGTGAACTGTTTCAAATCCAGAAAAGGACATCCATTTTCTTTCTTTTTTAAATTATAAAAATATTTTATTATTTTCCAGTTACATGTAGAGAAAGTTTTCAACATTTGATTTTTGGTGAGGCAATTGGGGTTAAGTGACTTGCCCAAGGTCACACAGCTAGTAAGTGTTAAGTGTCCAAGGCTGCATTTGAACTCAGATCCTCCTGACTCCAGAGCTGGTGCTCTACTCACTGCACCACCTAGCTGCCCCAACATTTGTTTTTATAAGAATTCTAGTTTCAAATTTTTCCCTCCCTCCTCCCTCCCCAAGACAGCAAGTAATCTGAAAGAGGTTATATATATATTAAACATATTTCTGCATTAGTCATATTATAAGAGAAGAATCAGAGCAAAAAGTAAAAACCTCAAAAAAGAAATAAAAGCACCAAAAACAAAAGAAATAGTATGGTTCAATCTGCATCCATATTCCACAGTTCTTTTTTTCTGGATTTGGAGAGCCTTTTCCATCATGAGTCCTTTGGAACTATCTTGCACCGCTGTATTGCTGAGAAGAATCAAGTCTATCACAGTTGATCAACATGATTCTGTGTGCAATATTCTCCTGGTTCTCGATCATCATCATTTCATGCAAGTCCTTCCAGGTTTTTCTGAAATCTGACTGTTTATCGTTTCTTACAGCACAATAAAATTCTATTACATTCATATACCACAACTTGTTTAGCCATTCCCTAATTGATGGGCAGCCCCTCAATTTCCAATTCCTTGCCACCACAAAAAAAGCAGCTATAAATATTTTTGTACATATGGGTCCTTTTCCCTTTTTTATGATCTCTTTGGGGAAAAGACCCAATAGTGGTATTGCTGGGTCAAAGGGTATGCACAGCTTTATAGCCCTTTGGGCATAATTCCAAATTGCTCTCCAGAATGGTTGGATCAGTTTACAGCTAAGGACATCCATTTTCAAACATGACTAACATGGGAATTTATTTTACTGAATTATGTAGATATGTATTGAAGGATTTGGTGGGTGGGGGTTCTTTATTTTAATTTGCTCAATGTGGAGGCAGCAATGGGAGAAAAAGATTAATTTTTTTTTTAATTTTTTGAACTTTATTTTTGGGACAGGGCAATGAGTGTTAAGTGACTTGCCCAGGGTCACACAGCTAGTAAGTGTCAAGTGTCTGAGGCCGGATTTGAACTCAGGTACTCCTGAATCCAGGGTCAGTGCTTTATCCACTGCACCACCTAGTTGCCCCCAAAAGATTAATTTTTAAAACTCGTAGTTTGAAAAATAAATATAAGAAACTAGAAAAATACACTATAAACAATTCAAAGCTTTATCTTCCTTACTCCAAGTCCAGCACTCTGTCCATTAAACCATACCCCCCAAATTATTCATTGGCTATGACAAGCATCTCACTAGTCACCAGCTGTCCAGGGCCAACTAAAACAGGCCATCCAGCATAGCAGAGACCTTGGCTTAGTCTGAGTATTTAGAGCCAGGAGAAACTTCGGAGACCATCCAGTGAAAAGCCTTCGTTTTACAGATGAGGAAATTGAGGCACAGAAAGATTAAGCAATTCTCCCATTTTCACATAGCTAGTAGGTGTCAGAGGTGGGATTTGAACCTGGCTCCAATTCCGTGTCCAGCCCCCTGAATCTGAGTATGTACTTGACTTGATACCTCTCAGGGACAGGTGCCCTCCTGCCTGTGGCCTGGGATGCGGCCAGAACCGAAACCCACAGAGCTGTGCCACCCATCCGAGCCAGTTCCCTGTTGGTCTGTGCCCAGAGTGGCTGCTGATGCCTGATGGGAAGTCACTAAGGGTGAGGAAATTAGCACCTCCATCCTCCATGCTGAGGGTTGATTGATGTGCCAATGAAGGTGCACTACCTACTCTCCACCAGGTGGGGGCCCCTTTGCACTAAAACTTCCTGAAGCCCTAGTGAATGGGGGAAACAAGCTTGAATTCTTTCTGCAGCTTAGTCACTGGTTTGGTGTCACCCCCAGGGCTTGAATCCAGGATGAAGCCATTCCTTGGTGCCAAATATAAGGACTCAACCCACCTCAAAAATATGCACCTACATCCTCTGCCGTCAATGAGTCTGGGAACTCATGGAGGTGAGTAGGCCTTTACCTACATAGATTGCCACCCTTCTCATCCTTCAAGATTATTGGATGAGTCTGCCTATAAAGTCTTCACAGAGGATCATAGATCTCGGGTAGCAAGAGACATCAGAGGCCATAGAACCCAGCGCCACATTTTACAAATGAGGAAATTGAAGACTAGAGAGATTGGTCGTGACACAGAGATGGAGGGAAAAGCAAGTCTTCTGATTCCAGGGCCTTCTACAAACTCCCTACATGCCAGGCTCTGTGCTAAGCTCCAGGGATAGGAAGTCAACAAATGATCAGCAGGAACTTTTGGGGGGGACGAGGGAAGAAACAATGTATATGGCTAGAAATAAATACAAAATATCTACAGCTCAACCAACAAGCATTTCTCTATTGCCTCATATATTCCAGGCAGTAGAGGCACCGTGCTTGGTGCCTATTTGGTTCTTATATAATAAAGTGTGTGTGTGTGTGTGTGTGTGTGTGTGTGTGTGTGTGTGTGTGTGTGTGTGTGTGGTACCTGTAACATAGATGCAGCCAGTCCATTTGTGTTGGACCCAGATTTGATCTGAATACCATCCCATCCAAGGGAGACTGCAATGTCCACCTTTTGCAAGAGTAGGGGGAAGGCAACGATGTCACCATTGGCAGACTAGGAGAAAGGACAGGCAGGATCCAGGACCACCTTCTGGTCCATTGGTTGAGTGACCCCTCCTTCACTCTCCTATCTCTAGGAGTAAATTGAGTTGAGAACTATTTTTACATGAAACTGGAAAAAAAATACTTTTATCAGGAAAAAAAAAGAGTAAATTGAAAACTATAGCCATGGACCACACATGAAGCAGAGGTTAAGTGACTTGTCAAGGGTCTTACAGCTAGTCAATAGCTGAAAACTAGATTGGGCAGAAGGAGAGCTGGGTTCAAATCTTCATTCTTGTTTTGTTCAGTCGTTTTAGTCATGTCGAACTCTCTGTGACCCCATTTGGGGTTTTTGGGGGGCAAAGATACTGGAGTGGTTTGCCATTTCCTTCTCTAGCTTATTTTATAGATGAGGAAACTGAGGTAAACAGGGTTGTGACTTGTGCAGGGTCACACAGATAATAAATGGTCTTCCTGACTCCAGGTCCAACCCTCTATCCACTGCACCACCAGCTGCCCAATTTTGAGTCTACTAGTTACTACTTAACTGTGTGACTTTGGATAAGCAACTTTTACCTGACTGGGCTCCAGTTCCTTCATTTGCAAAAATGAGAATTCTATAATTGGGCTAAGGTTACTTCCCACTCTAAAATCATGTAAGCATTTCTCAAACCCATTTCTCCTCCATTCCTCCTCAGCGCCCATCTTTTGCTCCATCTATAGCAGGGTCCTCAATATCTTCCTCCTCCCACTCCCATTCCAAAAGCCAGGCTCCTGCCTCTCTCCCTGCCTTTCTCCATTTTTATTCATACTCCTCAGATACTCTTTATTTGATCCATCTTTCCAGTCCCAAGCTCCATTTTCTCTACTGGCCTGCACTAATCTCTCTGCTTCTAGGAGTTTCAGCACATAGGGATGTTGGAATACTGAATGCCCCACGCAGACCCTGTGAGTTATTTTTCTCCTAGTCACTGGGGTCTCCTCTGTGGTGAGTCCCCAAAGCACTCTGGGCTCTTAGCAGAGGGAAACAGAACATCCAAGAGATGGTGCAAAGCAACTAAAGAAGGGATGCACTAGGACTCATGAGAGCCCAATTTCAATGACAGCTCTGGCACTTACAGACTGGGTGACCCTAGGCAAGTCACTCAACCTTTCTAGGCCTTGTTTTCTTCATCTATAAAATGAGGTGCTTGATAAGATGAACTCTAGAGCCCCTTCCAGAGCTAACCATATAATCCATTAGAATGAGAGGTCCCAAAGGGCAGGTGTTGTTTTGGTCTTTCTTTGTATCCTGAGGACTTAGCACAGGGCTTGGCTAAATAGCTAAGTGTTTAATGAAGTATGTGTTGATTGTCTCAATGATCCTATAATCCTACAGGGACCTGAGAAACGTTACTTGGAAGTCTAAAAAAACTGGATTTGATATGGGGGATGGATTTAATTGATCAAATTGATCATGAGGTGTCCAAAGAATTACAAGACTCAGTGACTCGGTTTTTCAAATTTTATTAAAATACTGTGAGGTCACAGGAAGAATCACCCAAAGGAGATAGGTGTCTCAAATAGGGAGAGGAAAAAATGGTTATATTTATAGTGGGGAAAAGTAGGTTATCTCCTCATTATCTTAATCTCCTCCCTAAGAAGGTGCATGGGAGATTCACATCCTATTTTGGACTTCCTGGGATCCTAAGACATCTTCCAAGGTGGGTGCCTTTCTCACTAGGGGTGTGTTTTTAGGGTTTAAATGTCATAAGGTGAACCTAAGGACACATTTGGTCTTTCTGCACATGTTCCTAAAAACGTGCTCAAACTTGTCAGAGCCAGAGGGTCTCACTGTTTATGATATCTCTTTACTTTAAGATCTGGTTTCGGGGGAGGCTAGGTGGCGAAGTGGATAAAGCACCAGCCCTGGATTCAGGAGGACCTGAGTTCAAATCCGACCTCAGACACTTGACACTTACTAGCTGTATGACCCTGGGCAAGTCACTTAACCCCCATTGCGGGGGGGGGGGGGGGATCTGGTTTCTAGGTATCCTGTCATCTAGGGAAAATTAATGGCTATTAATGGTTATCAGTCCCTGGTTACTGTCTCTGTTGAAGGTATTGGTTGATAGGGCCTCAAACCCTCTTGGTTCTTACAGCCGTAAGAACACAAACCTTAGTTTCTCTGTTAACCCTTTCAGGTACTATTGATAAGATCCCAAGTCTTACGTAATCTGCTAGCCCCTTTTAGAGCTCAGGACTTTCGGTTATCTATTAGATCTTTTTAGAACTGGGCTTATTTAGAGCTCAGATCTTAGGTTGTCTGTTAACCCTTTTTAGCTTCCTCCATCGGATTGTTTCTTTAGGTTGAGAAACAAGAAAGATGTGTGAATGTAAACATTTACAGGCATGAAGGGAGAGACTGGTAGGCCACCCTGACCCTACTCCCAAGGAAAAATCAAGTCTTCTCTCTCTTTTTTTCCCTTTTCTTTTTTTGCAGGGCGATAAGGGTTAAGTGACTTGCCCAGGGTCACACAGTTAGTAAGTGTCAAGTGTCTGAGGCCAGATTTGAACTCAGGTCCTCCTGACTTCAGGGCCAGTGCTTTATGCACTGCACCACCTAGCTGCCCCCTCAAGTCTTCTCTTGAAAGCAAGAGATGTGACATATGAGGTCAGAAAGAGTTGTATCATAACAAGTGGGATGACTTGGAATTGGTCACTAAATGGTGCAGTGGATAGAAGGCCCAGTCTGGTGTTGAAAGACTCATCTTCCTGAGTTCAAATATGGCTGCAGACACTCACTAGTTTTGTGACCCTAGGCAAGTCACTTAACCCTGGAAAAGCAAATGGCAAAACTACTCCAGTATTTTTGCCTAGAAAACCCAAATGGGGTCATGGAGAGTCAAACGTGACTAAAAAATGATTGAACAACCTGAAATTAGATAGACATGGGCTAGAGTTGGGGTTAGAGTAAAACAAGACACCTGGGTCTGAATCCTATCTCAGATGCTTATTAGCTGTGTGGTTATGGGTAAATCACCTCAACTTAATGGGTTTCAGTTTCCTCCTCTGGTAAATGAGTAAATAACACCTGTGTGTAGGAGGTAGCTAGTATCTGCCCAATTGAATCTCCTCCCTTCTCCCACCCTATCTTACATTTCAAGTAGATACAGAAAGCCAGAAAATATGTTAAAAAGTCTGTGTGCTTCATTAGAATATTAATACTCCCTTACTTCTGTTATCTTCAAATTTCTTTCCTTGATTACATTGACTAGGAAGGATCATTTGGTCACTGTAGGGGTCACTTCATCTATAAAAATGATGCCTGCTTCTTCTAGTTGGCAGCAGAGGGTATTTTGTAAACCCTTAAGAATTATGGGAATGGTTGTCATCAATATTGTTATCATATTTTTCTCGATTTTTCCCCTGGAGGCTGATTGGGTGCTGGCTCTAAGGTGACGGACTAGGTTGAGGCCAGATCCAAGGACAATTAGATGTCACAACCCAGATGAAGAGAAGGTCATAGCATATGTTGTTGTCATTTGTCCTTCATTCTTGAAGAGGACCATAACATCAGGAGGTGATGTCATGACTTGCTCTGAATTGGATTTCAGTGGGGTTGGGCTGTGAAAGGTCACCTACCTCACTCTCTCCTCCAGAGCCATTTGGGTCCAGTGGCAAGATACATATCAGGCTGACTAGAGATGGCCCCAGATGTTTTAGGCAATCAGGGTTAAGTGACTTGCCCAGGGTCACACAGCTAATAAGTATCAAGAATCTGAGGCCAGATTTGAACTCAGGTCCTCCTGAATCCAGGGCTAGTGTTCTATCCACTTCTCCACCTAGCTGCCCCCATACCATATGAAAAACAACTGAAGGAACTAAGGATGTTAAGGATGGAGAAGGGAGCTCAGAGGGGCCATATTATTGTCTTCCAATATTCAGAGCACTGTCATATAGAAGAAAAGACTCGATGCATTCTGCTTGGCCCTGGCAGAACCACAACCAATGGGTGACAACTTGAAGTTTGATGTCGGGAAAAGCTTCCTAATAGTCAGAGCTGCCCAAATATAGAATGACCTCCCTGGGAGGTGGGGGGTTTCCCTCTCTGGAGGACATGGCTGGAAGGATCAGAAATCCTGGGTACTCACTCCCTCATTGGACAGCCACGTGAACAGGTTAAAGGACCATCTTTCAGAGATGTTATAAAAGGGGTTCTGGTCCAAGAGAGTTTGTACCGGATGCCTCCTGAGGAGGACTTTGACATAGTCATAGAACACGCAACTTGAATCAGAAAGACCGGGATTCATACCCTGCCTCAGACACTCACTATCTGCATGAGGCAAGTTGCTTAAAAGTCTCTCACTGCCCCACCTTTCTCATCACCCTTCAGCCCCCTTCCATCTTGAGACTGGTGATCCTCTCAGCTCTGATATTCTGTGGGTCGGGTCCATATTAGAGTAAACTCAGGAGTCTAACTCTGAAACAATGCAAGAGAGTATAGACAAGTGTAGCCTATGTTTGCTCTGGTTCTCACCTCTGAGGGCTCACACCTAACCTTGAACAAGTCCCCTAACTTCCTAATTTGCCTCAGTTTCCTCATCTGTAAGAAGAGGCTCCCAGGTCCCCTCTAGATCTAGATCTAGTCATTTAGTTTTTCTGGGCAGCAATTTCTTTAACTGTACACAAGGAGAAAGAGGGCTTCCAGTCCCCTCCCCCAGCCCAGCTCTGCAGCTCAAGCCACAAACCTCCAACGTCACCCCATTTCTGATTTCCTGGGGTTGTACCAGAGCCAGGCCAAACTAAAATAGCATCCCCCCCAACCCTCTTCTGGGAAGCCCTGCAGGTATAATTGAGGCCTTTCCTTGTTAGGAGAAGCTGGAACCAAGGAGGAATGATGGAAATATCCCAAACCCTCCCATATTATGGGCTGGTGCCATTTTCATTGAACTGTGTGGCAGGGAGAGATAAGGCTGGGGATTTGAATGGCCATTGTTTTTGCTGGGCCAGAAACTTGGGCCTCTCCCTCAGCTCAGGTCCTTCCTTCATGAGGCCAGGTGGTCATGGTTATTGTTAACTCATTGTGGGTAAACAATTCCTTCTCTCTTCCTAAACTGCTTCTGTCACACTCAGTTCAGGCTTATGCTCAGCTGGGCACTATCTTATATCAAAACCAGCAGCAAAAAGGTATGAATCAGGTGCAATGCAGTCAGAGTTCAAGTGTCAGAGTCTTAGCTTGTTCACATACTAAAAATCAGATACAGCACCTTGGTCAAAGCTCTGGTTTTTCCAGTAGCAATGTATGGCTGTGAGAGTTGGACAATAAGGAAAGCTGAGTGAGCCAGCACCAATGCTTTAGAACTGTGGGGCTGGAGAAGACTTTGGAGAGTCCCTTGAATACAAAAGAGATGAAATCAGTCAATACTTAAAGAAATGAATTCAGACTATTCACTGGAAGGTCAAATATGGAAGTTGAAGCTTTGGCCACATAATGGGAAGAGAACTCATTGGAACAGATTGAGGCTGAGGAAGAATTAAGGCAAGGGGGCAGCTAGGTGGCACAGTGGATAGAGCACCAGCTCTGGAGTCAGGAGTACCTGAGTTCAAATCCGGCCTCAGACACTTAACACTTACTAGCTGTGTGACCCTGGGCAAGTCACTTAACCCCAATTGCCTCACTAAAAAAAAAAAAGAAAAGAATTAAGGCAAAAGGAAATGTGGATAGCAAATGATAAGACATATAGATAGTATCATGGAAGCAACAAACATAAGCTTGGGCAGACTTCAGGGGATAGTGGAGGACAGAAGAACCTGGTGTGCTGTGGTTCTCCAGGTCATGAAGAGTTGGACACGACTCAACAACAACAACAATATTGATGGAGAGAGAGAGAGAGAGAGAGAGAGAGAGAGAGAGAGAGAGAGAGAGAGAGAGAGGTCATATATGCATATATATTTTTTCCCATAAAATGTCAGCTCTTTGATGGACTACATCACCTTTATTTTTACATCCCCAATACTGAGCACAGTGCCTGACACATAGTAGGTACTTAATAAGTGCTTGCTATTTATAACTTGTTAGCTTTTTCTTTTAGCACTTAATGCTACACCGTTTAGTGCACGTGTCTTTAATATTGATGTTGTTTCATTATCCATGATGCCTTTAAGCATAATGCAGTTTCCCGCTCTGTCTCTCTTGATAGTAATCTCTTGGCAATGATATAAGAGAAATGCATTAAAGAAATTTGAGCAAAGTGCTATATAGAGTCTGAGGGGAACGGTCATTACTGAGCAGGGGGATCAGGGAGAGCTTCCTGGAAGTGGTGCTACTGGAGCTGAGCCCATAAAGCCATGGTGTCATTCTCACACAAAAATGGGAGCCACTAAAACATACATAAGGATCCCTACAGGCTTTATATTGACTTAAAAAGAACTTGTTTATGTATTTCTTTTTTTCTTTTTCTTTTTTTGTGGGGCAATGGGGGTTAAGTGACTTGCCCAGGGTCACACAGCTTGTAAGTGTCAAGTGTCTGAGGCTGGATTTGAATATGTATTTCTTTTGTAAATTAATTCATCAACACATTTGAATCAGAGAGGATTACACTTTCTTCTGGTTTGGGCCAATAATCCAGAGAATCATGGGTGACATGTCGACCCTGGGCCAAGCGTTTGATACCTCGGATGTAAAAGACCAAGAGAAAGTTAGTCACAGAAAATAGCATGAGCAAAGCTGGGAAAGCTCAGGGTGTATTCTTAGGGGCAAAAACTTACTCCTTTTGACTGGAGCACAGAGAGAGAAGAGAGTAATAAAAGAAAAGCCTGGAAAGGTGATATCTTGTGACAGACCTTAAATGTCAAGCTAAGAAACATAAACTTGACTATTGGTGGACTTGATTGTTTCCTTTTAAAAATAATAATAAACATTTTGATTTAAAATTTTGAGTTCCAAATTCAATCCCTGCTGCTCTCCCTCCCTTCCCCTCTCCCTGAGGCAGAAAGCAATGAAATATAGGTTATGAATGTGCAATTACATAAAACATTACCATATTAGTCATTTTGTACAAGAAAACTTGAATAAAAGAAAAAAATGAAAGAAAGTAAGAACCACCATGTTTCAGTCTATGTTCAATCAATATTAATTCTTTCTTTGGAGGTGGATAGTGTGCTTCACCATTAGTCCTTTGGGATTGTCTTGGATCTTTGTATTGTTGAGAACAATCAAGTCATTCACAGTTCTTCATCAAACCATATTGCTGTCTCTGTGTACAATATTCTCTTGGTTCTGCTTACTTCACAATACATCCTTCCATACATGTCTTTCCAGGCCTTTCTGAAGTCCTCCTGTTTGTCATTTCTTATAGCACAATAATATTCCCTCACCATCATATACCACAACTTGTTTAGCCATTACTTTGATTTCCAATTTGTAACGATTGGAATGACGCCACCTGCTGGATACTTACTGTAGAAGAGTTCTGCCCATGAAGCGAAGGTCTTTGAGGGCAAGACCAGGAGTCTTTTCTTTGGCGGGAGGAAGTGACGCGGACTAGTGGGAGGAGGAAGGAAGAGACTGGCGCTGACTCTGGGGCTCTTTCCTGAGGACGCTGGCGGAGAAGGGAGCTAGAAATGTGCTCTCCTTTTAATAGATAGGAATCTAGGCCTTTCTCTCTCTCTTTACCAAATTCTTATTCTCCTTAATAAATGCTTAAAAGTTTAACTCTTGCTAAAGCTTATAATTTATTGGCGACCACTCATTAGATATTTTAGACAAATTCTTAGTCACCACAAAAAGAACTGCTAGAAATATTTTTATACAAATCAGTCTTTTTCTCTTTTGGGGGGAATATCTTTGGGATATAAACCTAGCAGTGGTATTGCTGGATCAAAGGGTATGCACAGTTGATGATTATTTCAATTGACCAATTAAGAACCCCTGATGTAAAACAATCAAGAAAACCATAATAACTTTTCAACTGTGCCTACTATTTGCTGAGCACTAGGCTCTGCTAATTACAATTGTAATGACTCAGGCTTAACTGATCATTGAATTTCTGCTCACTGGTCATCTGGGCTTTGCCTAAAGATCTCTGAACTCTTGTTTGGTTCCTTGTTCAGGTATGAGCTGCACTCCATGGCCCTGGAGATGCCTCCCAACTTTGAAATTCATCAATTCTATAATTCGGTAACAGTAAGCAGGTATATCTTAAGTCCCTAATGTATGGAAGGCCCATTGTTAGGCAAGAAATACAGAAATTAAAATCAACCCAGTCCCCACCTTCAAGAAACTTCATCTACTGAGGACATTATGAGTCAAAAACAGAAAAACAAAAGATAAAGTATGATTTCATAAAGAAGAGATCCAGACCAAAGACTCTGGGAAAATCTGAATGGGAAAAAACCCTGTCATCTGAAAGACATTCTGCCAAAGACTTCCTGTAAGAGATGGCTACTAAATGGAGTGTTCAAAGAGAAAGAAATCTAATGTGACAGCAAAGGCTTTAAAAAAAAGAATGATCAGAGAATGGCAGAGTTGGAAGCACAGTGTTTCAAATACGTAAAGAACTTTAGAGGCCATTTGGGCTAGTCTGTCTCCGAACAAGAAACCCTTTCATGAGAGACAGACACAACAAGCCATGATTGAGACTTTTCTTAAGGACTTTCAGTATTGGGGAGACAGACCATTCTACTTTGGGATTATGTGAATTGTTAAGGAGTTCTTCCTTACATCAGGTCTTAATCTGCCTCTTTGCAATTTCTACCCTTAGTTCCTAGTTCAGTAGGACCTAACCTCCTTGAGCCTGGACACACTTCAAATATTTGAAGAGTTGTCATGTGAAAGAGGGATTAGACTTTCTGCTTACTCCCAGAGGACAGAATTAGGAGCAATGGGGTCAAATGGGCTGGTAAAGGGGCTGCAAAGAAGTCAAAATAGCCTCGATGTCAAGGCAACCTTCCTAAGATTTAGAACTATTCCATACTATTGTGCAATAAGAAATGATGAGCAAGCAAACTTCAGAAAAACCTGGAAAGACTTGTATGAACTGATGCAAAGTAACATGAGCAGAAAGAGGAGAACATTGTGCATAGTAACAGCAACATTGTGTGATGATCAACTGTGAATGACTTAGCTCTTCTTAGCAATACAACGATCCAAGACAGTTACAAAGGACTCATGATGGAAAATGTTATCCACATCCAGATAAAGAACTGATGGGCTCTAAATGCAGATCGAAGCATACTATTTTCACTTTATTTTTTTCATGTTTGTTTTTTGTTTTGGTCTGTTTCTTCTTTTACATCTGTGACTACCGCAGAAATATGTTTTACATGATTGCACATATATAATTTATATCAAATTGCTTACCATTTTAGTAATAGGGGAAGAGAGGGAGAAAAATGTGGAACTCAAAATCTTGGAGAAATGAATGCTAAAATTTTTTCTTTACATATAATTGGGAAAAATACAATTAAAAAAAAAAACTATTCCAAAGTAGAGTGTGCTCTTCAGGAAGAGATGGGTCCTTTCTCACTGGAGGTCATCAAACCAAGGTTATATAATCTTGAAGTAAGTTGTAATGGGGATTCTTTTTTAAATACAGGCTGGACAAGATGGACTCTGAAGTCCCTTGTAATTCTAAAATTCTATGAGTTTTAATGTAGACCAAGACTCCATTAGCTATCTTAGATGTCACATCACACTGTTGGCTCATTTTGAGCTTATGGTTCATTAAAAACCTGCAGGTCTTCTCTAGGTTAACTTCTATTTATCAGATGGTGCTTTTTTCATCTTATAAAGGTGATTTTCTGATCTCATGTAAAACTTTGCATCAAAGTCAATCAAATTCTGTCTTTTTAAAACCAGGCTTGTCATGATCTCAATGTGTTAGCTATCCTTCCCTGTCTTGTAGGATTTGGAAATGTGATAAGCCTGCCACTCTTGTTTTCATCCAAATTACTGATGAAAATGTTCACTATTACAAAGCCAACCGTTGATCTCTAGGATGTGAAACTATAAACTTTCCAAGCTGACTTTGAACCATCAGCAATTACTCTTTAAATCCAAGCATCCCACTACTTTTGGACAAGCCTAATTGCTGAATCATGAGGTCATACCTTACCATCTTTTCCATAAGAACAGCCTGAAAGACTGAAATGCTTTGCTAAATTTAGAGAAACTATGGCTCTATCATCTCTCTTATTGTAGAGCCTGGTGCCTGTCAGAAAAAGGAAATGGGATAAGCCACCCATGACCTGCCCTCCATGGATACATGCTGGCTCTGTTCCCATTTATAGATACCTAATGACCATTCCTTTAATAATATATTCTAGAATTTAGAAGTAAACAGATACAAACTGCTCAGCCATATGTCAATATTTGTAATTGTCAGAAAGCACTCATTAGTCATATATCTTCTAGTAGCCATCATTTCTCCTCACATCTAGAGTGCTTTAGCATTTCTACAGGACTTTTCTCCCAGCAGAACCAGGACTGGCATACTGGCTTTCTGACTCAAAGGCCATCACTTTTACTTACCCATAGTCCCCTTCCCATCCATTTAACACTGTGGGAAAGTACATGGTCTCTGCCCCTGGAAAGGTTACGTCCTAACATGTTAAATTCCCTTCTCATGCCCTACCAATGACCGGTTCCAATGACTAGTCAAACCTTAGGGAAAGACCAGGAAGGAGAAATAGGATAGACTGGAAGGATGGGTCATGGTCTTTGCCTTATGTATTCTATAGAATGCATGATTTTTGAGGACGGGGAGAATTTGTTTTGGTCTTTGTATCATCAGCCCCAAGCATAGTGCTTGGTACACAGTAGGTGTTTAATAAAGACTCCTTCATTTCTATTTACATAGACATATACTCCCTCTCTGTGGGAAGCTTTGGGGATTATCAATCAATCGATTGATCGACACGCATTTATTAAGCTCTAACTTTTTGTCAGGAACTGTGTACTTAGGGTTAAACATAAAGGGCAGCAAACAGTCTGCCCTCAAGGAGCTCACATTCTAATGGGAAAGACAAGAGGGAAGGTGTCAGATCCAGAATAGAAGGACATAACCTTAGAGGGGAAGGGTGGCCATCTGTAGGAGCTAGTGCTTGAGCTGAGGCTGGGAGTCAGAGGTGTCAGTAAAGTGATGGAGGTGAGGAGGGAGAGCATTCCAGGCACTGGGCAGAGCCAGTTCAGAGAAATGGCATGTCCAGTGCAAGAACAGCCAAGAAGCCCATGTCACTAAGAGTAATAATAATTGCTTCCATTTATACAGCTCTTACTATGGGCCAGCCACTGTGCAAATCACTTTACAATTATTATCTCATTTGATCCTCACAACAACCTTGTAAGGTAGGTATGATTGTTATCCCCATTTTACAGATGAAGAAACTGAGAAGACAGAGATTAAGTGCCTTGCCCAGGGTCACACAGCTAGTAGGTATCTGAGGCTAAATTCTAACTCGCGTCTTCCGGACTCCAGACCTGAGGTTCTATCCACTTTCCCACATAGCTGCCACTAGATCAATGAGTACATTCAGAAAAGTAAGGTTTTGTGGACCAGATAGGTAGGAAAAGGACCAGGTTGTTAAAAGCTAGAGGGTTGGGGACAGCTAGGTGGCACAGTGGATAGAGCACTGACCCTGGAGTCAGGAGGACCTGAGTTCAGGTCCGGCCTCAGACACTTAACACTTACTAGCTGTGTGACCCTGGACAAGTCACTTAACCCCAATTGCCTCACCAAAAAAAACAAAAACAAACAAAAAAAAAAGCTAAAGAGTTTTTCTGTTTGATCTTAGAGGTAAGAGGCAGGTGGCATGGTCATACCCACACTTTAGGAAGATCATTTTGACAGCTGAGTGGAGAACAGACTGGAAGGAGGAGAAGAGAACCAAGGTAGGGAGGTCAATCAACAGGTTATTGCAGTGCTTAAGATGTGAGGTGATGATGGTCTGTACTGGGGTTGGGGGATGTGTCAGAGAAGAGGGAAGAGTGTACACAGGAGATGGTACATGGAACATGGTGGGATAATCAGCTATGATAGACTCAGCTCTTCTCAGCAATACGACAATCCAAGACAATGCCAAAGGACTCATGATGGAAAATGCTCTCCACATATAGAAAAGAGAACTGTGGATTCTGAATGCAGATTGAACCAGACTGCTTCTACTTTTTGTTTTTGTTTTTTGAGGTTTTCCCTTTTGTTTTGATTCTTCTTTCACTACATGACTCATGCAAAAATATGTTTAATGTGATTTCACATATATAACCTATATCAGATTGCTTTCTGTCTTGGTGGGAGGAGGGAAGGGAGGGAGGGAGGGAGAAAAATTTGGAACTCAAAATCCTATGAAAACAAACGTTGAAAACTATCTTTACATGTAACTGGAAAATAATAAAATACTTTTATTATTTAAAAAAAGAGGTAGTGCATGGCAGAGATGGGATCCAAACCCAAGTTCTCTAACTCTTCATACACCAGTCTTGGGAGCTCTAGTCCATCTCCCCCATTTTGCACATCAGGATACTGAGGCCCAGAGGTTAAATGACTCACCCCAGACCACATGAATAGTAAATGCAAGAAATGGGATTTAATCCATAAATTCCTTCTACTGTCTCACACTGTTATCTCTCCTGAACTCAACATGAAAAGCTTCCTCCTCTGTTAGGGGGGCAAAAGTTGGACCTTTCTTTTCAGTCCCTCAAATGGAATGAGTTGACTTTTTCTTTTTTCCATATCAGCTGGCTGAGTGATCAAAGTCAAGAAAATGAAAAGGGATGAAAAAAACATTACATTAGTTGGCTGACAACTCCTCAAATCATTTGGAATGGAAGACTAGCATTTGGATTGCCCAGAAAGGCAAAATTATTCCAAAGCCTACCATTCAATGAGGGGCTGGATTCCTTTCTGCAAAAGTGAGCCAGTCATCTGGGTTGGACAAAATAAGAGGGGGTGGGGGGGGGAAAGGAGGTAAGATCTGTGAGCAACCAAGATACAGGCAGCTGTAATTAAGCCCCCACCCATTCCAAGAAAAACACTGTGGCTTGTTTTTATTGGTTACTACAACATGGGTGTGTGTTACCAACTGAGTCAGGTAAAGGGATCCAGGATGGAAGAAGGAAACACCCTTTCCTTTAGCATCGGCAGCCATACATGGACCCCTGGAAAGCCAGGCCTAGGGAAAGGGGTCAGGGAAATCCCCAGCACGGGGAGGCTTCCATAGAATGCCTTCCAAGGAATGCAGCTGGGTGTCTTCTGAGTCTTGCTTTTGTCAGTGTGACTCATTCATTCAGGTCATAAGGATTTACTGGGCTAAGTGTTGGGCAGAGACAGCAAAATGGGGAGGACCTGGTTCCCTGATTTGCCTGAGCTTAAAATTGGGTGGAGGTAGATCAGACATCAGCATACAAAGCAGATCAATTACAAACGGTGGTATAAGAGTTTATACCGAAAGAAGAATCTGTCACAGTGGATAGAGCACTGATGCTTCAGGCCAGAAGGCATGGGTTAGAAGCCTGTCTCCAGCCACTGGGTGTATGACAAGACATTGAACATTTCAGAACCTCAGTTTTCTCATCTCTATATAAGGACACAAGACACCTGCCCCTACTAATAGGCTCCAGCTTTGGGTTCGGTGCTCAAGGAGGTTGGCCACTGATGGAATAGATCAGACTTGTCTTACTTCTTAGCACTCTTGTTGGGGGCGGGGGGAGAGGATGAGAGGCTGAGACGCTGTGTGTAGGGAAAATTGATGAAGAAAGGAAAGCCAATGGAGTTTCATTTGGGTGGAACATAGGGAGAAAAGCAAGGTGAATGAGAATAAAGGCTAGGGTAGCAACTGCGGAAAGTAGAACTCTGAAGAAAATCTTTTCAACAAAACTTATGTTTTAATTATGTCTAGGATCTCCCCCAAAGGACATTAATAACAAAATTCTTTCTAGAAAGGTACTCAACGTATATGGAAGTAGATATCAGGTATACGACAGCAACTTATTTTCTCTACCACAAAAGAAATGCTGCAGGGGCAGCTAGGTGGCACAGTGGATAAAGTACCAGCCCTGGATTCAGGAGGACCTGAGTACAAATCCGGCCTCAAACACTTAGCTAGCTGTGTGACCCTGGGCAAGTCACTTAACCCTCATTGCCCCGCCCAAAAAAAAGAAAGAAAGGAAGGAAGGAAGGAAGGAAGGAAGGAAGGAAGGAAGGAAGGAAGGAAGGAAGAAACAAAGAAACAAAAAATTGCTGCAAATATAATGGCCAAATTTGGTCCTAAAGAGAAAGGAAGGGCACATCCTCCTGCTCCTTTGGATGCTGGCTATGGAACACTGTACAGCATCAGATTTTTTCAATATATTGGTTAGCTTTGCTGAACTACAATGGGAGGCTGGCCTGGGGCTCCCAATTTTTAATTCTTTGTTATAAGAGATGGTTCTTTGGGAGAAGGAGGGATTTCTTTGGAGGGAGAGCTAGGCAACGTAAAAAATAAAAGGTATAAATAGAATTTACTTTTTAAAAGATTAAATGAGAAAATGTATATGTATCAGGGGCTCAGGGCCAGAACACAGGATGATACCCCTGAATGCTCCATGGAGTGGCCCTTACTTCTAATGTAAAAAGCTTTGCATGTCATAAGTGAGCAATTCATTTTTGCAGACCCCAATGACTCCAGGAAGTTCAGAACTAATAATAATGAATTAATAAAGGGAGGCTGAAGCTGGAAGACCAGTCAAGGAAGACATTAGGGAGGAGGAAGACTTTGAGATATGGCTAGGATTTGGAAAAATGATGAGAAAGGAATGTATGAAAGGGCTATTGCAAGAGGGAATTGTGATAAGAGCAAGAGCTGGAAACCAGAGGAAGCAGGATGAGTTGGCAAGAGGTAGTGAATTGCAGCAGAAAGTACACTGGACATCTCATTTGGAATGATCCTTCAGATACTTACCAGCTAGTTAGCCTTTTTTTTTTTTTGTGCAGGGCAATGAGGGTTAAGTGACTTGCCCAGGGTCACACAGCTATTAAGTGTCAAGTGTCTGAGGTCAAATTTGAACTCAGGTCCTCCTGAATCCAGGCCCAGTGCTTTATCCACTGTGCCACTTAACTGCCCCACCCCAGCTAGTTAGCCTTAGGCAAGTCATATCCTCTCTGACCTTCAGTTTCAGTAAGGATGATAACATCTCTACCACCAGCTGACCCACAATTGTTTGGAGACTCAAATGAAAGAATGGATTATAGAACTTGTAAATCTCAGGATGCTATAGAAATATCATTTGTTTATCATCATCACCACCACCACCATCATCATTTTTTATTTTGATCCTGAGGAATCCAGCTTGGTTGGGATGGATGATTTACATCTGGGAGGAACAGGAAGTCAGAATACCAGTGTGCTATAGAGGAAAGAACATTGAACTCAAATCAAGAAGACATGAGCTGAAGTCTTGATTCTTCTACTTACCAACTAGCTGTGTGACCCTGGGCAACACTATGCTTCAATTGTCTCATCTCTAAAAAAGAGGGTTAGACTCAGTTCCTAGGATTCCTTCTGGCTCCAGTGTGATATGACACTGTGAAACTCCTGTGGATAAAAAGTGTGGGGCAATGATTATAACATCAAACTTGAAGTCAGATGCCTATGTCTCTCAAACTCAATCTCAAACTGGTTACCATCTGTAAACCTCCATTCCCTCATATGCTATAATGTGATAATACTTGTACTCCTTACCCTACTAAATCCTTTCTCTGATGTTTCATTGTGTCATGGTAGGTCCCTGGATTCTATAAAGCTATGACTAGAGGCCATAGAGGCTAGAGGCTGTGGTGGTGTAGTCGATAGAACACTGAGCCTAGAGACAGGAAGACCCGAGTTCAAATCTAACCATAAAATTTACTAATTGTGTGCTCCTGGGTAAGTCACTTAACTTCAGTTTCCTCAAATATAAAATGGCATGGGGAAGGGGAAGGAGGGTAATAATAGCACCTATCTCAAAGGATTGTTGTGAGGATCAAATGAGATAACATTTTTATTTTTATCTGCCTTTCTAAACATTTTTATTTAAAGTTTTGAGCTCCAAATTCTATCTCTCCTTCCCTTCCTTCCTCCCTCCTTGAGGCAGTAATCAATCGTATATAGAATATGCATGTGCAATTGTGTAAAATATTTCCTATTAGTTATTTTTGTACAAGAAAACTCAAATAAAATTTTAAAATGAAAGAAAAAAGTGAAAAATAGCATGCTTCAGTCTGTGTTCAATCAATATCAGTTCTTTCTTTGAAGGTGGAGAGTATGTTTCATTACTAGTCCTTTGGGATTGTCTTGGATCATTGTATTGCTGAGAATAGTTAAGTCATTCACAGTTCTTCATCAAACAAAATTGCTATTACTGTGCACAATGTTCTCCTGGTTCTGCTCACTTCACTATATATCAGTTCATATGTCTTTCCAGGCCTTTCTGAAATCATTTCTCATAGCACAATAATATTCCATCACAATCATATATCACAGCTTGTTCAGTCATTCCCTAATTGATGGGCATTCCTTTGATTTCCAATTCTTAGCCATCACAAAAAGAGCCGTTATAAACATTTTTGTACAAATAGGTCTTTTTCTCTTTGGGGGAATACCTTTGGGATATAAACCTAGCAGTGGTATTGCTGGATCAAGGGGCGTGCACAGGAGATAACATTTTATTTTTTTTTTGTGGGGCAATGGGGGTTAAGTGACTTGCCCAAGGTCACACAGCCAGTAAGTGTCAAGTGTCCGAGGCTGGATTTGAACTCAGGTCCTCCTGAATCCAGGTTCAGTGCTTTATCCACTGTGCCACCTAGCTGCCCCCCATGGAGATGACATTTTTAAAAGCACTTATTGCAGTGTAAAAAAACTATAATAGATGTTATATAAATGCATACTTTTCCCTTCCAAATTCTCTTCCCTTCCTCAAGCTCTGACTTATCATATTAGAATTCAAAGACTTCAATAATGGGTCTCTTGATAAGCTGCATCTTCTCTAAGACCCTGGTAAGTAAATTCAACAAGGCTCATCTCTAAGTTTGGCTGCAGGTTATTTTGGTCATGAAAATTGTGAAGAGAAGTAATTTAGCCATGGGAATCTCAGTATTACAAATTTAGAGCTGTAAAAGATCTTGGACTCCATCAGTCCAACCCCCTCATTTGATAAGTGAGAAAACTGAGGCACAATTAGTGGGTATCTGAGATAGGATTTGAACCCAGGCCTTCTTGACTCTGGCAAATGTCTTACGCACACATCACTGCAATACTTCTGAAAAATAGTAGCACCTTCCTTGAGAGGTTGTTGTGAAGATGATAGATTCATAGGATCATAGACTTGAAACTGAAAAGGAGTTCAGGGGATATCAAGTCCAACCCCCTTCTCTTGTTTTACAGATGGGAAAAAGAGGTTAAGTGACTTGTCTCAGGTGACATTCAAATCCAAATGTTTCTAACTCCAAGTCCAGCCTGGGAAAATTGTTATAGTTATGGAAGCAAAACAATTTGTAACCATTGGAGTGATGCCACCTGCTGGGGAGTTACTGTAGGAAAGCTCTGCCATGAGGAGAAAGTGTCTGAGGGCAAGCCATGTGGTCAAGTTCCTTGGTGTCAGGAAGTGACGTTTGTTCATGGGTACTGTCTATCGAAGCCACCAGCCAATCAACTTGAGGAGCCTCCTATTTCTGGGAGGAGAACATAAAGTAGGAAGCAGACGCTGGCTGAGGGCGGACTTCCTCTTTTGGTTCGAGGCATCGGCGTGGTGGCAGGACTTCACATGGGCTATTGGGAAAGTTAGGATTTCAATACTATAAGGAATCTGTTCTCAATCTTTCTCTCTCTTCACTACCTTATATCTTTTAATAAACCCTTAAAAGCCTAAACTCTTGGTGAATTTATCAGTGATTTTAGCCAGTTTCCCCCCAAAACTGGGGGGGGGACAGATTAGAACCCACATTTAGATTTTTTAAACAACACAAATTCAAAAGGAAGATTTGACCTGAAGAACTTTCATTGTGCCATGGGTGGAGGTGGAAGTGGATGTCTGACTCACAAAAGAGATGAAATAGCCTTGAGATTATAGACTATCTCACAAAATAGCAATGACCACTCTCTGATAAAGAGGAAACCTAACAGCTATAATTCAATAGAGTGCCAGGGAATGGAAATAGTAGTTCAGTGAACAACCATCAGGTGGCAGCACAGGGGAGAAAAACAGCCCAGGTGATGACAGCAGAACAGCAGAGGACATCAGCAGCTCTTCTACAAATCTGCGGATGAAATAATGAATCAGTAAGTATATATTGAGCCCTTATTGTGTCCCCAGGTACTGCCCTAAGTGCTGAAGTTACAAAGATAAACATAAAACAGGTCTTACACTCTAGACACAAAAATATTGTGATGTTTAAAATCTAATGTGGGTCCTTACCTGCCCGTCCCCAGTTTTGGGGCGAACCTGGATAAGATTACTAATAAATTAAGCAAGAGTTTAGGCTTCTAAGTATTTATTAAAGTGTATTAGAAGTTAGTGAAGGGGCAGCTAGGTAGCGCAGTGGATAGAGCACTGGCCCTGGATTCAGGAGGACCTGAGTTCAAACCCAGCATCGGACACTTAATACTTACTAGCTGTGTGACCCTGGGAAAGTCACTTAATCCCAATTGCCTCAACAACAACAACAACAAAAAAAAGTCAGTGAAGAGAGAGAGGGTGATAATAGATCTCATAGAATGGAAAACCCTAGCTTAAATCTGTGTGGGATAGCCAGACAGAAAACCTTTCCTTTCCCTAGCAGCCCATGTGAAGTTCTGTGGAAAAGAGAGCAATCCAGGGACTCAGCCTCACCATCCTACTTCCTGTCTCCCTCCCTGAAAGGGGAGGACGTTCAGGCTCATTTGTTGAGGGTGGTCTCCTGTTGATGGCATAGTCCACAGCCTCTGAGAACAACACCCCACTCAGGGTCAGCCAGGCACGGTCTCGATTTAATGATTCTTAAGTAGGTTCTCAGTCAGTCTCTCAGTCTCACCCAATTCAATCCATTCCAAATCAGTCTTCAGGTGGGGGCCCCTGGGCATCTGCCAAATCCCATTATTTTATCCCATTTAAACATCACAGTTAGAATTTTAGGCTCCACAATATATACAAAGCTGTGGCAGCTAAGTGGCGCAGCGGATAAAGCACTGGCCTTGGATTCAGAAGGACCTGAGTTCAAATCCAGTCTCAGACACTTGACACTTAACTAGATGTGTGACCCTGGGCAAGTCACTTAACCCTCATTGCCCTGCAAACAAAAAACCAAAACAAAACACAATATATACAAAGCTGATACAAGACAATTGCATGTAGTATGGAGGCAGGTAGAAGAGGAGATCAGGAAGACTCTCCTGGAGGAGATGCGACAAGAAACATCTTTAGGAGAGAGTTGCTCCCGTTGAGACCCAGTCCTGGAACTTGCACAAATTTGTGTTTTCCCTACATATATTTGACATTCCCACACGTATTCTCTCTTCCCTTGGGGGCACAGCACTGTACACAAGAGGTTTCTTTGTATTTAATGTCCAGCGAGAGGTAGAATTTTCCTTATCGTTGACCTCGGTTTACTTGAGTGCTTTTCTTTTGAATTAATCCGTTTAGTTTGGTTAGGGTTTTTAAATGCATGTTTAGGGGTTGTTGAACCACGGGTTTGATTAGATGCTGACCCAAGCACCCCTTGATTTGGTCACAGGGTCTAGGTTCAGGACCAGGATCAAGAACATTCAACATAGTTTGGCTACAATCTGTGTCAGTGAAAGGAGAGCCCACATGGACAAACTCATGGAACTTTGAAATATGGAAGGAACAACCTTTTGGAATTTCAGAATTGGACAGGCCTCAGGAGGTCATGTAGCCCAAGCCATGACATGACCAAATGTCTTTCACAATCACTGACAAGTGGTCATCTGGCTTCTCCTTGATGATCCAATGTGGAAACCTTAGCGTCATCGCTCCTGGAGCTAGAAACAACCTCAAAGGCCATTTCCTAAGCCCTCCTCCCATTTTACAGAAGAGGAAACAGGCCTAGAGAGGTAAAATTACTTTCCCAGGGTCATAGAGGTAGTAAATGACAGTCAGAATTTGAACTCAGTCCCCATAATTCCAAAATGAGCAGTCTTCCACAGCCACTCAGATTGTCCCAAGGAAAGAGCTTTGTAAATGTGAGAGTTCCATAGAAAGGTCAGCCATGTCTACAAGTCCCCTGATCCTTCTTTCCCATGGAAACTGAGGCTATAGGAGAGAGAAAGGATCCAGGCAGCTGGCTTCCCAGCTCCTATTGCAGGGCTTGGCTGTCAGCTCATCTTTTCCCTCCCCACCCTAATAAAGGGTTGACCTTTTAGCTCATCTGTGGAGGAGAGGTTCCTGGGCACACACTAGAGGTGCTTGTCTGGGTGTGCCTTGTGCTCTTTCTAATGAGAGGCCATAAAATACCGATCTGACTGTTTAATGGGTCCTAGGGAAGGCAGGCTCTGGCTGGCCAAAGAGCTACGCCTTCTTGAATAATGTATCCGACAATTGACATGAGTGCTGAGATCAGGCAGCTGCCGAAAAGCAGGGAATTTGTTGCTGTGGAACAGACAGATCCTGGATTGATTTTCCTTATGATTCAGATTCAGTGATTAGGCCAAAACCAAGCAGAGCATGTCCACCTGGAAGGGGAGCACCAGCCCAGCCTTGGGTGGGAGTTTCCTTTCTGCCCACGAGAGAGGGCAGTAAGGTAGCCTGGGTCTGGTAGATTGCAGGGTAAACAACAGGGGCTGGGAGAGGAGAGGGAATGGAAAAACCCTGGCTAGTGGGTCTTCAACCTACTTCTAGTTCATTTGATGAGATCAGGGGCAAGCCCAGTGTAGTGGAAATGGTGCAGGCTTCAGAGTCAGTGGTTCAGGATTCAAATCCCATCTCTGACAATTACTCCCTGTTTGATCATGAGTGTGTTACTTTACCTCTCTGGGCCTCAGCTTCCCCTCTGTAAAGGGAGAGGTTTGCACTTAATCAGCAGGGTCATTTCCAGCTCTCAATCCTCTCTTAGTCTCCTAGTTTCAGAGTCAGAAGACATCTCAGAAGACATCTCATCTAACCCCCTAATTTTCCAGATGACAAGATTGATGTCCAGATGGATGAAGTGATTTACCCAATGTCGCACAAATGATAAAATACCAGAGAATTTGAACCAAGATATTTTTTTTTTTTGGCGGGCAATGAGGGTTAAGTGACTTGCCCAGGGTCACACAGCTAGTAAGTGTTAAGTGTCTGAGGCTGGATTTGAACTCAGGTCCTCCTGAATCCAGGGCCTGTGCTCTATCCACTGCGCCACCTAGCTGCCCCTGAACCAACATTTTTTGATTCCAGAGTCAGTGGGCTTTCCTTTTATTAGTGGAAATAACATTATGGAAATGGCATTAATATCTGCTTGGCCACTATACCCTAAGGACCTTGGAATCCTTCCATCTGACTTGAAACTTAAAACCTCCCACAGGTGTGGGTCTCTCTCTTGAGAGTTCCTTGAGATCAGGCACTGTCTTATTCTACTATTTGTATCTCTTGTGCTTAGCACAGGGCTTGGCACAGAGTAAGTGCTTAATAAATGCTTATTCATTCATTTGCTCATTCACTTCTGCTGCCTCCCTGGCTGGTATAACAGGGGAATAGACCAGCTCAGGGGTTGGCAAATGATAGCCCGGGAGCCAAATCTGGCTGGAGTTCCCTGAGCTAAGAAGGTTTTTTACGTCTTAAAATATAATAAAACTTTATTTTAAAAGTACAAATCATTCTTAGTTCACTGGTGGGCAGAACAGAAGCAGGAGGTGGGGTAGCATTGGCCCAAGGGCGGTACTTTGATGACGCCTGGATTAGATGATGTCTATAGTCTCTTCCATCTAGGGCATTCCCTAAAGACACAATTGCTGTTAGGATGAAACAAACTCACTGGGAGACCAATTGGGAATCCCAGGGAAGTGACACTGATTCACCTGGTTCTCCTCTTACTTATCTGACCCCTCCTCCTCAGTCGCTTTTGCTGGCTCATCCTCCATGATGTACTCCCTAACTCCGATTATCCTGGAAGGTTTTGTCCTGGGCTTTTCTCTTCTCTTCTTTTTTCTTCTCTCCTCTCCTCTCTTCTCTTTTCTACTCTTCTTGTTTCTCCTCTTCTCTCTTCTCTTCTCCTCTCTTCTCCTCTTCCCTCCTCTCTCCTCTTCTTTCACTCCCTCCTCTCCTCTCCTCTCCTCTTCTCTCCCTACACTTTGTCTCAGTAACTTCATCAGCTCTTGTAGAGTTAAATATCCTCTCTATGCAGACAGTTTCCTAATATTTACTCCTAATTTCTCTCCTGATACCCAGTCTCACATCACCAACTGTCTTTTGGACATTTTAAATTGGATGACAGCCCTCCTTCTTGAACTCAACATGTCCAAACAGAACTCATTGTCTTCCTACCTTTGCCCCCAAAAGAATCTCCACCTTTTCCAAACTTCCTTTGTACTGTGGAGAGTACCACCATCCTCCCAGTCATCCAGGTTTGTAACCTTGGTGTCATGCTCACTGCTTACTCTTCCTCACTCCACATTTTCCAGTCTAGTGCCAGGTCTTGACATTTTATGTTTACAACTGTGGTGTTTAAATTATATGGGGTTTTGGTGCAGCAAGTGGCGCAGTGGATAGAGCACTGGCCCTGGATTCAGGAAGACCTCAGTTCAAATCCAGTCTCAGACACTTGACACTTACTAGCTGTGTGACCCTGGGCAAGTCACTTAACACCCATTGCCCTCCAAAAAAAATAATTATATGGGGTTGCCCTATTTCTATCCCAAGTTTTAGGGAAACATAGCTGGGGGTTTCTGATATATAGCTACTTATAAATTAGAGGCTACTGTACCAGTTTGGTGCATTAAACATTTATTAAAGCATGTTAAATATTAGTAAAGAGATAGAGCACATGGCTCAGAAAGATTAGAAGGAGAGATAGTGGGGAATCATAGTGGGCTGCGTCTGCTCCTTCCAGGGTCAAGAGAGCGTGTGACTGGGTAAGCTTCCTGCAGGCTGGAGGAGAGACCCCCATTACACATTGCTCAAAGCTAATTGACTGGCATCATTCAAGTCTATTGGTTTACTGGATTTGAGGGTGGTTCAGCGCAGTGCATACTGATATCAGAGTACGGAGCCCTCCGAGGGGAAAAAAGTCTTCAGGTAGGTATGGTTTTAATCCCTATTCACAGTCCAAGGTCCAACCACATTTCCTTTGAAATTCTCCTGACTCTGGGCTGGCCTTAAGAAAGGTCTGGCCAGGCTCTCTGGGTCTCATAGAACCCCATTATTTTCTCACACAACATCCCTCCCCTCCATACCCTTTTCTCCATTCACACAGTCACCCAATCTAGTTCATCCCTCATGGCCTCTTGCCAACACAATGCCTGCCCCTTGGTAGGTATTTAATAAATGCTCATTGATTGCTGATTGAGTCTTACAATGGCCTCCTGAATGATCTCTTCCTTCTCCAATCCATCCTCCACACAGCTCCCAAAATGATATTCCTAAAGTACATGTTATTCTACTACCAAATATACCCCAGTAATTGCCTACTTAAATCCAGCCTCAGACACTTAATAGCTGTGTGACCCTGGGCAAGTCACTTAACCCCTTTTGGTCTCAGTTCCTAATCTATAAAACCGGGACATACTAGAAAAAGAAATGGCAAACCACTCTAGGATTTTTGAAAAGTCCGTGGGGTCATGAAAGAGTCAGACAAGACCGAATGACTGAACAACAAGAAGTTTCCTATTATCTCCCTTCATTTATAACCTAGCTCCTACTTACTTTGCCAGTCTTGTTACACATATCTGTCCTACATTTCAATCTCTCTCACCATTGATTAGCATGGTGTCTGACACATTTAATAAATACCTTTCATTCATTCATTCATTCATGTATCCTAGGGCCAAAGTGGCCTTGCTGTTCCTTGTGCCCTACATTCCCTCTTGTCTCCAGGCCTTTGAACAAGTTGTCCCTAATGCCTGGATTGCCTCCTGCCTCACCTCTGCCTCCTAGATTCCTCGTTTCGTTAAGACTCACCTTCTACATGAAACTTGACCTGATCTGCCCTGATGGATAATGCCCTCTCCTAATGATCTTGAATTTACTTATAGTTGGGTGTATATATACTAATCCATTTACATGGTTTTCTCCCAATAGACTACTTCATAATTTACTCCAGCTCCAGGCACATCCTCAGGAGCGAAGGAGGTAAATAGTAGGCATACACTAGGGTCAGGGTTAGCAAGGTATGGTGACCATTGATAAGAAAAGGGAACAGGGGATGTGAGAGTAGGGCACAATGGAGAGGGAAATGGTTCACCAAGGAGTCAAGACAAGGGAAAGGAGGCATGACTGTGTCTTTGGTTTCACTCTCATTCAGGATTACCAAAAGAATGTTTCAGTGGACAGCCTTATTATTTCACTCACCATCCCTCTAATTTCCCAGACCAAGAACCCTTCTTTGGTCACCTCCTGCCTATGTCTGTGGTTTCCTCCTGTTAGGGTATAAACTTCTATAGCTCAGGGACTCTCCCTTTTGTTTTTGTTTTGTTTTTAAATAAGAAGTTTATTTAAACAACTTGAAGGGAAAACTATCTAGGATCAATTTCTTTATAGTAATTGATCCCTATTGAGAGACAGAGATTGACCTACATGTAACAGCCACATGCAAAAAAGTTATAAAACTGTCCTGGGTTTTACAATGATAAAAGAAAAACATTGAAATTATCCAGTCAAACAAGGTATGCAAGGATTTTTTGTGGGGTTTGTTGTTGTTATTGTTGTTAAGCAGTGAGAGAAAAATAACTTACTAGAATATAAAGATAAAAGTTGAATGAGCATGCTACTAATGTTGAGAAAAGGGATATTTTCACAGAACCAGTTTGTTTTTTCCCCTCCCCATCTTCATTTGATGTTGATCAAAACATACTATTGACCATTTTATATATATATATATATGTGTGTGTGTGTGTGTGTGTGTGTGTGTGTATACATATATACATATATATATATATATAAAATGTCTGTGCACATACACCAGTTACTTTATGTACAATAAAGGAATGAGGGAAGGGAATCAAAGAAAAGAGAAAACTATGCAGCAGTAGCCAGGATGTGGAAGAACCAAATCTTGGTTTTCTAATTGTGAATGTATTGTTTTCCTTGGGAGCACAGTTCTAGAGTAGAGTTGTCTCTTCTCTTTTTAGTATACACCTCCTGTCTGCTGCTAGGATACATCAATTGTATCTTCATCCTCCATTTTCAACTGTGCAGGTGTACTTGTTTCATTGATTGGTTGCCCATCAAATTGGAATCTGGTCTGCCTCCTTGACAAAGCCTGTCATTCACAATAGGCTTTCATTAGTTTACTAAGTGGTGTGTTCTTCTTTATCTTAAATTGCACCACCGAACCATCTTGCCCTGCTACCTTCAAATTAATGGTGGCTATGGTGAGTCAGGGGGTCTCCTCAGCCACCTCTTCACGAAAGAGGTACCAGGATGATCCACTCCAAGGGAACAGGAAGAGAAGCAGCAGTGGCAGGAGCAGGAGCAGAAGGAAGATGATGGTGGCAATGGTGGGGAAGAGGAGGAGAAGCAGGAAGAGGACTGTTTCCCTTTTGTAGCCACATCCCCAGCACTTGACCCAGCTCCAATCCCTTTGTCCAGCCACCACAGAGGAGACCTGTCCTCTCTCCCAAATTCATTGGTTGCTTCTCCCTCTCTAGACAGTCTCAGTCCCATCCTTCTCTCTTTGTGAGAGGACTTTCTGTAGCATGAACCGTACTAACCCACATCTGTAGAATTATCCTCCCCCACCTTGTCTCACTGTCTCAAGGGGTTTATTGGCTGGATAGTTATCTCCGATTTTGAGTATGCAAGCACCAAATGACATGTATGTGACAACAAGGATGTAAATGCTTGCTGCCTGTCACACTTCCTGCTTGGGGGGCAATTAGTGTCAGGTAAATCATTGGGTATTCAGAATGAGCTGACGTCTCAGCTGGATCCTCCTAACAGTCCATCTTACTCCACTAGACCGAAGTACACCACTGGATGCCCTATATTGCCCACCTAGACATCTGGCAAGGCTTCCCACACATCTCTCAATTCAATCAACAATTATCAAGCACAGGCACTGTACCAGGTGCTGCAGATGGCTACCAAGACAAAAATCAGGCCCTGGCAGGGCTTTCATTCCCCAAGAAGGAAGTAACGAGGAACAATTACAGGGCTTTAGGGTTTGAAAAGTGTTTGACAGGCATCATCTCACTGGAGCCTCACAACCATCCTGGGATGTAAGTACTTCATATATTATTATGCATACCATTTTTACAGATGACGAAATGGAGACTTAATGAGGGCTTCTGGTCACACACCTAGTTAAGTAGCAGAGGCAGAATTTCCTTTCTAGACTTCCTTTGAGTTTTCCTGTTTCTGGCCTTCCCATGTATTCATAATTTCTTATGGACAATAATCATTAATAATAATAATAATAATAAATAGCTAGAGTCTACATAGTGCTTTAAGGTTTGCATCCTTACAACAGTCCTAGAAGGGAAGTGTTATTATTATCCCGATTTTAGGTATGAGGAAAAGGAGGCAGACAAATGTCCAGTTCCTTGCCCAGGGTCATACAGCTAGTAAGAGTCTGAGGCCAGATTTGAACTCGTCTTTCTGACTCAAAGATCAGCTGCCAATTACATTCACATACCATTATATACATTAGTTCAGGTGACCCACAACCTGATATCATATCCTATCTCAGACACTAACAAGCTGTGTGATCTGGGCAAACCACTTCAACTCTCTCTGCCTCAGTTTCCTTATATACAAAACAAGGACAATAATAACACCTACTCCGCATTCAGGGTTGTTGTGAGAACAAAGTGAGATCACACATATAAAGCATTTTGCCAGCCTTAATGTGCCATAGAAAGGTTAGCTACTACCCTTGTTGTTGTTGTTGTTACTTTGTTTCCAATTCTTTGCTACCACAAAATGTCCTGCCATAAACATCTTAGCGTAAATAGGGAACTTTCTTTTTGTCGTAGACCTCCGTAAATGGCCACTGGGTGGCACTATAGTGCGCATAGTGCTGGTCTGCAGTCAGGAAGATCTGAGATCAAATTCTGCCTCAGACACTTATAGCTGCCTGACCCTGGGTAAGTCATTTAACCACGGTCTGCCTCAGTTTCCTCATTTGTAAAATGGGGGTAATAATAGAACCTACCTCTCAGGGTTGTTGTGAGAATCAAATGAGATAATATCTGTAAGGTGTTTTGCACACCTTAAAGTGCTATCTACATAAATGCTAGTCGTCAGCAGCAGCAGCATTATAATGATGACGATAATGATGGCTAGGAGAAGAATCTCTGAGTAAAAGGGTATGAGCAAATCCTTCATGTTATCTACTATGCCTAGACACTAGAGATAAAACAATAAAAATTTAAAATGGTCTCAAAGAATAAACCATTGGGGCAGCTAGGTGGCACAGTGGATAGAGCACAGGCCCTGGAGTCAAGAGGACCAGAGTTCAAATATGGTCTCAGACACTTGACACTTACTATCTGTGTGACCCTGGGCAATTCACTTAACCCCAGTTGCCTCACCAAATAAATAAATAAATAAATAAACCACTTCCAGTAAACTCAAGATAGGTTGGTCTACAGGCTGATGAAAAAAAACTCTATGATTAGAGTCAGAAGTTCAGGGTTCAAATCCCACCTGGACCACTTCTCAGATCTACAGCACCACTGGACATCATGAAAGAGAAGATGGATACGTGGCATTCAGGAAGGCAAAAGCCTTGGCAATAAATCCATCTAGGGTAGATTTACAGTAAATGTATTATTTGAATATTCACATTGTAATAACTTTGGTTACTCAACCATATTTTCTTATTCCACTAAATTCCACCAAGTTTGTCAACTGTGTGCCCTATAAACCAAAGAACAGAATGTCCTTGAACAATTATCAGAGTAAAGTTCCCGTTCAGACATAGAGTCCTATGCTAATAACAAAGAATAAGGATGTGGATTTGGGTCAAAGGCACAGATTTATCCCTAGTTCATTAGGGTTAGTGAGGCTGCCTTTGTTACATCCAATCCATAGGAGTAGAAGAGATTCCAACTTCCCACCTTATATATGAACCCTTCACTTTCATTCAGACATTCATCACCTCCTAACTGGACTGTCATTATAGCCTCCTAACTGGTCTACCTCCAGTATCTCCCCTTTTCAATCTATCTTCCACCCTGCTGCCAAATACATATTCCTAAAGCACAAATCTGAAGTCACTCTTCTGCTCAAAAAGCCTCAATGGCTCCCCTGTCCTCTAGGATAAAATATAATCTCCTTCCTTTGTCGTGGAAAGCACACCACGACCTGAATTCAGTTTCCTTTTCCAGACTAATTATACATTACTATCCCTCATTGTACATTACTATATACTGTTCAGTATACAGTAGTATATATACAAACTTAGCCAAACTGTCATACTTGCTGTTCTTAAGAGCCAACATGTAAAGCTATCCCTCATCCCCATCATTTTCTCTCTTCTCACCTCTATCTCTTATAATCCAAACTTCCCCTATTAAAATAATCCGCTAATGTCTCACCTTGGAGGGGAGACACCACTAAGATCTCCAAGACTCTCAGTAAGCTGAATCTCCTATTAGAAACTCTTTTCATGGCTCAGCTCAGTGCTTGGCACATAGAAAGGACTTAATAAATGCTTGTTTACTGACCAACTGACAAAACATAAGCTCTGACAGATCCTATCAGCTAGAAAGGCTTCAGGTTCAACAACAGGTCTGGTGACAAACTGTCTGCCCATTGTCCAAGGACCAGTTTAGTGAAGGGTGGAGGGGCTCATTGCCAGTTTAGCTGCAGGTTGATTAAATTTGTGGCAACTCTTGATAGGTGTCTATTCAAGAGCCATGTGGAAGGCATGAGTAGGCTGTAAGACATCACCAACATAGGGGCAGCTAGGTGGCACAGTGGATAGAGCACCAGCCCTGGAGTCAGGAGGACCTGAGTTCAAATCCAGCCTCAGACACTTAATACCTACTAGCTGTGTGACCCTGGGTGAGTCACTTAACCCCAATTGCCTCACCCAAAAAAAAAAAAACCCACACTTACTAGCTGTGTGACCCTGGGCAAGTCACTTAACCCCAATTGCCTCACTTAAAAAAAAAAAAAAAGACACTCCCAACAAGGAAATGCAAAGATGCAAAGCACATCATTAAAGAGTATGACCAAAAAAAGAAAATGGGCCAGTAGCACAGCAGAAGCCAGGCTTAAACAAAGGGCAGACAGGCTGTGGTTCCCACTGTATCCTCATATAATCAAGTAATCAATCAATAAGAGGAATAATTGGTACAATTAAGCCCTAATATGTGTAAAACCCCATGCTGGGGATGTGAAGTAAAAAATGAAGCACCTCCTGCCTTCAAGGAGCTTATATTGTGTCAGTTAGGAAAATACAAAGAAGCGCCCTCCCCACAGTTGGTAGACTCCCCACGTCAAACTTTGGAGAGTCCAAATTCCTACTAAATGGGAAGACATGGATGGGTTTCAGCCTACATCTGTGAAGGAAATACCCACATCCTTGAGATCCCATCCATTAAAGTATTACAATAATGGAGCAACTTTCAGAGAAATACATAGAACTATTGAGGGAAACAAAGGCCAGCAAAAATAGAGAAGTAGGGGGCAGCTAGGTGGCTCATTGGATAGAGCACTGGCCCTGGATTCAAGAAGACCTAAGTTCAAGTCTGACCTCAGACACTTGACACTTACTAGCTGTGTGACGCTGGGCAAGTCACTTAACCCCAACTGCCTCACCAAAAAATAAATACATAAATAAAGATATATATGTTTTCCCCGTCCAAGTTCATGGATTCCCAAAAATCTCTTCCTGGACTCCTCATAAGAACTCCTATTCTTCTGATTTTCATCCTGGCAGAAGGCGATAGCTTTTCCCCAATGCTGTCACCATTTCTCAAAACACCAATGGAACTCTTCTTTTAAAAAGGTCTTCAGTAACTGTTTATGGGTCATACTATGAAACCTGGCCCCATATTTTAAGATCAAAAACAACATCCCCTCAGGGATATGACACATTCTGATTACTTGATCTGGACTGCCACCATGGAGGGTGTTTAGAAGAATGTACCCAAACAGCTCCCAACACATTCCGAGACAATGGCAGTTCCATTGAGATATCTGTTTAGAGCTTCCTTGGGCAACTAGAAGTGCATAATATTGAGCCAAGTCAGATGGCTGGAAGGCAATGTCAACATGACAGAAGCATAGGATCATGAAATCTCAGCACCATTCTGGTTCAGTGGGGACAAGAATCCCCCATTAACATCCACCCAGGGAATGGTCAGCCAACCTTTGCCTCAAGACCTCCAGCAAGAGGGACCCCATTACTTCCCATTCACTTTTGATTTACTCCAATTGTTAAGTTTTTATTTATGTCAAGCCTTGCACTTGCTTCTGTGTAATTTGCCCCAGTTGTATAGGGTCCTTTCCTCTAAAGTCACACCAACAGGGTTGTTATTAGACTCCAGTGATATTTATATTTACAAATATAAAGCATTTTCTAAGCTTAAAAAGTACTCAGTAATTGCTAGGTATTATTATTATCATATGCTTGGATATTTGAAGACAGCTATCAATGTACCCTCTCCCACAGTCTTTTCTTCTATAGGTTTCCTCAACCCCATTTCCTTCCATTAATCTTCATGCGATACCCTGAGACCTTTCACTATCCTCATAGACATCTATCTAGTCTAATGCTAGGACTTTATAGCTGAAGATAGTGGGACCCCTGAGACCAACTGCCTGTGTGGAGCAACCAGTAGGGTCCACTAAGGGTTAATGGAATGGCTCCATGGGAAGCCAGGCATCTCTTTTTTCCCCCAACGTTTGTTTTTTTTCCTAATTACATGTAAAGATTCTTTTTGACATTCACTTTTTTTTTTGACATTTGCTTTTGTAAGATTTTGAGTTCCAATTTTTTCTCCCCTGCCCCTTTCTTTCCTCCCTCCCAAAGCCAGCAAACAATCTGATATAGGTTATACATTACAATCATGTTAACCATATTTCCATATTAGTCATGTTGTAAGAGAAGAATCAGAACAAAGGGGAAAAAACACAAGAAAGAAGAAACAACAAAAAAGCAACAAGAGTGAAAATAGTATGCTTCAATCTACATTCAGACTCCCATAGTTATTTTTCTGAATGTGAAGAGCATTTTCACTCATGAATCTTTTGGCATTGTCTTGAATCATTATATTGCTGCGAAGGGCTGTTTGTTACAGTTGATCACACAATATTGTTGATACTGTGTACAATGTTCTCTTGGTTCTGCTCATTTCACTCAGCATCAGTTCATGTTAAGTTTTCTGAAATCTGCCTACTGATCATTTCTTACAGCACAATAGTATTCCATTATATTCATATACCACAACTTGTTCAGCCATTCCCCAATGTATGGGCATCCCCTCAATTTCCAATTCTTTCAGACATCTTTTAACACACCAGTCCCACTCCTCTGAATTCTGAAAAGTAAAACCAATGCAGACAGTGCAGTGATATTCACTTGGATATATTGGATAAAAATTAAATCTTATAATTTTGATGCCATGGAAGATACCTGTCCTCCAGGGAGGATGGGGCAGATGCATGCTAGTGATTGGGGGCAATTAACAGGACCCAAAGGAGAGACCTCCTCCCCTGGGGAAAGGGGGAATATTCCAAGTCAACATCTGAGAAGGTAAACAGAATGTGAGGGCGGGTCAACCTGAAGCCATAGAGGAGCCAGCTCCAAGGGCTAGGCAGGAGTTCAGAATCCTAACACAAAGCTAGGAAAGGACATTGAAGTAGACCTGAGAACGACCTGTTTGGATGAAATGACAATCTGCCTAATCAAAATCCTCTTTCTACTTGTCTCTTTTCCTTTCCTTTTCTTTCTTTCTTTTTTTTTAGTTTCATAAAAGTATTTTATTATTTTCTAGTTACATGTAAAGATAGTTTGCAACATTTGTTTTTATAAGATTGCTAGTTTCAAATTTTTCTCCCTCCCTCCCCTCCCTCCCCCCTTCCCAAGACAGCCAGCAATCTGATATAGGTTATATGTGTACAATTACATTAACATATTTCTGCAGGAGTCATGCTGTGAAAGAAGAATCAGAACACAAGGGCAGAACCTCAAAAAAGAAAAACAAAAAAAAAGTATAAACAGTATGGTTCAATCTGCATCCAGACTCCACAGTTCTTTTTTTCTAGATGTGGAGAGCATTTTCCTTCATGAGGCCTTTGGAATTATCTTGGATCATTGTATTGCTGAGAAGAGTTAAGTCTATCACCATTGATACCTTTCCTTTCCTTTTTAAAAATTTCATCAATGCATTTTGTCTCTTTCCTGATACACTGTCCACCACAGGAGCCTCCATTTACACAAAGAAAAACAGTAGGAACAGCTAGGTAGCTCATTGGATAAAGCACCAGCCCTGGATTCAGGAGGACCTGAGTTCAAATCCAGCCTCAGACACTTGACACTTATTAGCTGTGTGACCCTAGGCAAGTCACTTAACCCTCATTGCCCCAAAAAAAAGAAAGAAAGAAAGAAAGAAAGAAAGAAAGAAAGAAAGAAAGAAAGAAAGAAAGAAAAGAAAAGAAAAAAGGAAAACAGCTAAACAAAACCAACTGATACAATGGGAAAGCCTTAAACTACATGTAGCATTCAGCACCTGTAGTCCACCACCTTCTTACCAACAGAGGAGAGGGGTGCCAAGTGAGAAAGGTGGAGAGAATGCTGGCTCCAGGGTCAGAGATGAATGTAAAAATTCCATCTCTGACACTTAAAACCCAAGTGATTTGAAGCAAGTCTGAGGATTTCCTTATCCGTAAAAATGAGGGGGCTAGGGGTAGCTAGGTGGCACAGTGGATAAAGCACTGGCCTTGGATTTAGGAGGACCTGAGTTCAAATCCAGCCTCAGACACTTGACGCTTAACTAGCTGTGTGACCCTGGGCAAGTCACTTAACCCTCAATGCCCTGCCCCCTCCCAAAAAAAATGAGGGGGCTGGACCAGAAGGACTCCAACTCTAGATCTCTGATCCCAAAGATCCCAAACAACTTTTTGGTGTGAGATGGACAAGCCACCCATCCTCTGCATTCTTCTGCATTGCTGGGAATCACCACCAATCTGGCCACAAGCACCAAGACAATATATCTGTGGGAACCTCAAAGGTGTTGATTTTTATCGATGCATATTTTACCTGAATTTAGAAGTCATTAATTCAGCATCACAGGCTGTGATTATCTAATGAATGACTGCCAAGTCAGGAGCAACAAAGAATTCAGGCTGGTTCATAGAGAAGCTAGCCAAGTGTGAGAAAATAATGGGGTCCTAGGGGACTCAGAGGCCCCCCTAGTCGAGGGTCTAACTCCAGAGCCTTGCCTAACTTTTCTTAAGGCCACTCCAAAATCAGTAGAATTTTAAAGGAAATTAACTCACCTTAAGACCACCCTCAAGTTATGTCAATCAATGAACTTGAATGTTACTGGTCAATTAGCTTGGATCAAGGTGGAGTGACCCACCTCTACCTGAGACAGGTTCAAAACCATCAAGAGGGGTCTCTTGCTCTCTTTTGGCATGCTACCCTCTGGCTCTTGCTCTCTATCCTAAGTATGTAGGGCTTCTAACCATGTGCTCTCTCACTTTCTCTAACATTTAGTCTGCTTTAAGAAATGCTTAATGCCCAAAACTGGTGATGTAGTCTCTAGTTTCAAAGTAATGATATGTTAGAAACCCCAGCTAAATTCCCTAAAACTTGGGACAGAGATAGACATTCCCATAAAATTTCAAATGATACACAAGGTCTTAATGAGTTTTTTTTGCACAGGGTTGCCAGCATCTACACCCCATTCATCTGTACTGGCTCACATCTTCAGAACCTGCCCTTCTACCACCATTGTCCCAGAATGCCTAGAACCAATGATTGTACTGACCAGAGCCAGAGCTTAGGTTTGCTTTTATATTATCCATGACAAAAAGAATTTCTAAAAAATAATAAAACAAAACCAAACATTATATTGAAAAGAAAAAGAAAAGGCATTCCCAGTAAATTAACAGCACAAATAAGGCTTGAAGTCAGTGTGGGGTGGGATACTTAACCCACTCAAGAAGTATATAATTTCTTCAATGATATAGAAGCACCTATTTATATACCAACAATTCTCCTGATCCCCCAACTCTATTCTCTCCCCATTTTCTAAATCCATCTTTCATACTACTTCTAGAATAATCTTTCTTGTACTGAGATCAAGTCATGTCATTCCTCTGCTCAACAACCTACCATGGCTCCCTATTGTCTACCAAGTATAGCTAAATTTCCTTTATATGCTTATGTTGCTTTGAGGATATTAAGAAGCAGGACATATCTACTTTAAGCTAACTTTGGGGGTAAATGAATTAGATCCAAACCACAGAATATTAACACGTGCATATAAGATTGGCACCAGGGGGCAGCTAGGTGGTTCAGTGGATAAAGCACCAGTCCTAGATTCAGGAGGACCTGAGTTCAAAATCCAGCCTCAGACACTTAACACTTACTAGCTCTGTGAACCTGTGCAAGTCACTTAATTCCAATTGCCTCACCAAAAAAAAAAAAAAGTAAAGGTCAGACACGATCTTCCATGGGCACCCATGGGAGATGGCATCATGCATACATAGGACTTCATGGTTAGCAGCCATGCCCTCTTCCTCTTCCTCCTCATCCTCATCCTCTTCTTCCTCCTTCTCATAAACAAAGTGGAAAGAAAGTACAGGGACATCAGTCAGGAAGACCTGAGTTCAAATTTGCCTCATATTCTTCCTCGCTGTATGACCCCTAGCCAGTCACTTGACCCCTGTTAGCTTCAGTTTCATGTGTAAAATGGGTTGCTGTGAGGATTGAATGAGATAATACTAAGTAAAGCACTTTGTGAACCTTAAAGTGCTATATAAATGCTAAACAACAACAATTTTCTGATATTTAAATTTGCTATTTTAAAATTTGTTTTCCAAGTAGGTGAATGAACAAACAAATTAATGAACAAACGAATGAAAAATCATTTCTTTCCCCTGTACCCTAGCTGCCTCCCTCGACTCTCCTCTTACCCACTTGAGGTCAGTCAGTCAGTAAATAAGTATTTATTAAGCATCTAAAATGGGGCAGGCACCGTGCTAAATTCTGGGAATGCAAAGGAAAGCAAAAGACAGCTGAAGGAGGGGGCAGCTAGATGGCGCAATGGATAGAGCACTGGCCCTGGAGTCAGGAGTATCTGAGTTCAAATCTGGCCTCAGACACTTAACACTTACTAGCTGTGTGACCCTGGGCAAGTCACTTAACCGCAATTGCCTCACTAAAAAAAAAAAAAAAAAAAAACCAGCAAAAAACAAACAAAAAAATAAAAGACAGCTGAAGGAGCATTCTCCTCTGAGTATGGGTCCTAACGCAGAGGCACAGGTAGATTAGGGGGATTCTGGTGAAGCCTGACATTCCACCGTTAACGACTCATTCTTTTCAGTTTAACACTGATTTCTCCCCTGAGGTCTTTAGGTTCCATACAATTTTTGTCCTGTTTGGAGGCTGATGACTGAACTCTAATAACAGAGGTTAGACAACAACAAGCCTATACTTTCCACTGTTCTATGCAGCAAGCTCAAGCCTGTCCATTTAGGGCCTAGGCTCAGAGTTGGGCCAAGATTTTGGTGCACTGTGGCAAGGAGGCAGAGGAAGGAGGAGCCCAAACCACCAAGTGGAGCCAGCAGAAAGTCCTGAGTCATGAAGCTAACCAGGAGAAGAGCAGCAGATGAGTTAGATAAGTGGGAGGTCAGAAAAGCCAGGAGACTGTAAGCCAGCATTGCTGCAGGACTTTCCAGGCCCTGGTAGAGGTGTGGAGACAGTGGCCAACAGCAAGTCCAGCTAGATCCTGACTCATAAGCTGAAGCGGGGCTCTGTGTGGGAGTGTCCCAGGTTCAAGAGACTTTCTCCTATTTCCTCCCATTTATAGGCAGGAACCTGTAGGGGGGGGCATTTCCTTCCCCAAATAAGTTAGAGGCAAGGGAAATGGGAAGGCATGCTGTGAATGCTTCTGTTGTTTTCCATCTCCATTTCTCTTCAAATTAAATGCTTTTAATTATTCTAGTCAGTCCTTCGACTATCAGTCCAATAATCAATGATCCAGATTGACTAGGAGTTGCCTGTTTCTACCTGGGTGGAAGTAAAGCAAGTGCTTTATCAGGTACTTCCTCCAGGCAGTCAATAAACATTTTAAAGTACCTACTATGTGCCAGGCACTGTGCTCATTTCTGGGGATACAAAAAGAAGCAAAAGACAGTCTCTGTCCTCCAGGAATTTACCATTTAATGTTAAGAGTAGAAGGCTGGAGCAGCTAGGTGGCGCAGTGGATAAAGCACTAGCCCTGGATTCAGGAGGACCTGAGTTCAAATGTGGCCTCAGACACTTGACACTTACTAACTGTGTGACCCTGGGCAAATCACTTAACCTCCACTGCCCTGAAAAAAAAAAAAAAAGAGTAGAAGGCTGTTGGGGCAGCCAGGTGGTACAGTGGATAGAGCACTGGCCCTGGATTCAGGAGGATCTGAGTTCAAATCCAGCCTCAGACCCTTGACACTAGCTATATGACCCTGGGCAAGTCACTTAACCCCAATTGCCTCACCAAAAAAAAAAAAAAGAGTAGAAGGCTGTGCATATTTATTTCTTTTGTGCTTGTTTTAGAGCTTTTTGGATGCTTTTTGGTTTTTCATACCAGTCATTTCCTGATATACCTCCATACCTTTGAACCCTCCCTCATAACAAAAATATTTCATCAAAACTTACCAAGAAAGTAACTGCTTCAATGAGTGCAACATTCTGAACCCATAACCCTCCCATCTGTCTCTAGTGAGAGGAGAGAAATATGTTTCATTAACTGTGCCCCAGGCTTTAGATCTGTATTTACCCAGAGATCTTTACATTTGTCATCCCTTATAATATGGTAGCATTCCATCCATTCCCACACCACACTTTGCTCAGGCATTCCCTGGTCACTAGGCACATGCCTTGCTTCCAACCCTGCTATTACAAACTGCTACTATCAATGGTTTTTACATTAATCTTTTCCATTCCCTTCATATCTCATTGCAGCAGTTTCCCTCACAGAAAACTTCATCGGCCTCCAGTCCCATGCATGGTGTTCTCAAGCCCCACCTTACCCTAAAGCAGGGGTTCTTGGTCTTTGGGGGAGTCTTGGATGCCTTTGGCAATCTGGTGAAGCTTCCTTCTCAGAGTAATGTCTTTTTGTTTTAATTTTTAATTGAAGAACATGCTACGTTTTAGCTATATATGAGTTAAAATAAAAGTTTGGGGGCAGTTAGGTGGCACAGTAGATAAAGCACTGGCCCTGGATTCAGGAGGACCTGAGTTCAAATCCGACCTCAGACACTTGACACTTACTAGCTGTGCGAACTTAGACAAGTCACTTAACTCTCATTGCTCTGCCAAAAAATAAAGTAAAAGTTTCGGGGCAGCTAGGTGGTGCAGTGGATAGAGCACCAGCCCTGGGTTCAAGAGGGCCTGAGTTCAGATCCGACCTCAGACACTTAACACTTACTAGCTGTGTGACTCTGGGCAAGTCACTTAACTACAATTGCCCAGCCAAAAAATAAAATAAAATAAAAGTTTAGTGTTTCGTTAGGATTTTTTTCACTAAGTACACAGGCCCCTTCGGGGTCCATGGACCCCAGATTAAGAGCCTCTTGCCAGGAGAGTTTTTCTACAATTGCTAAGCTAAGTAGTGCCCCTAGAAAGAGGGCAAAAGTCCTTAGCCCAATGGAGGAAGACTGTTTTTTTTCTATTACTATTTGCTCCTCACTTTGTATGAGACAGTTGGTAAGTCAAAACCACCAAGCCTTGGTTTTCCCATCTATAAAATGGAATCATCTCTGAACTCTATTTCATTCATTGGGCTATTCTAAAGATGAATTAAATATATCCTGTAAAAAACACTTTGGAGTTCCTCCAAGATAGCAATCTACACACACAGGAGGTAATTATCCACTTACCTTTGAAATGAGCTGGTGAATTCTGGCATTAGATTTTCCTTCCTCCCACCAGCTGCTATGGATAGAATTGTAGTTATTTGGCCAGTTACCTAACTTTTCTGTGATGGAAGCTTATCCATCTGTGAAATGGGTCCTCTAACAGCTAACCCCCAGGGAAATTCATGCCAATTAATATTTGTGAAATGCTTTGAGGTCCACAGATGAAAGATGCTCTATAAATGGAAGGTGTTATTATTATTTTTAGAGAAAGAAAAATTACACTGAGAGTTTGAGAATACTTAACTGTAACCCCTTGCTAAAAATTGAGGTCAGGCATAAAATGAGCTTCCTGGGAAGCTTGTATAAAGGCTCAATGATAGGTTAATTCAACCTGATAGTCTCTCCTTGTCAAGATCAGCAGGGGTCCGACAGCCTGAGAGACAGCCGGCTTCAAGTAGGGCCAGCCTGAAGCAAAATTGTAAAGCAGGTGAGACTGACTTTGGCTTGTTGGTGGGTCACTTCTCACTGCCTCCCAGAGGTCCACTACCCTGCAGCTGCCCCATTCCTCCTACAGCATCCTTCTCCAACACCCACAGCCTTGCATATGCTCCCATACTTAGGTTTAGCCCTTATTTACCATGGCCCATTACCTCACTTCTTCCCTCTATTAAAATCCATCTTCCCATCAAGAAGTCCCATCACCTCTCTGAGCTTCTGTAACATGAGAGTGTTGAATTCCATAGTCTCAAAGAGTCTTTCCAGCTCCAAATGTATGACCTTGTGTTCCTGTGAAGATGAAGGAATCCCTGACAAGGTGAGAACCACCTGATGCAGCCAGCATCTTAAAGGGGGATTCCAGCAGGCCTAGGAGCCAGTTTGCAACGATGTGAGAAAAGTCACTGAATTATTCCCTCCCTTTGACCCAAAGTCCCTACCAGCTGCCATAGGCTCCAAGGAAGTCAGAGACAGAAATAAAGGACCCAGCCATGCCAAAATGTCTGAAGCAGCACTTTTGTTGTTAGCAAAAACAAAAACACCTGGAAATAAAGTGGATGTTCGTGGGCTGCAGAATGGTCAAACCAACTGATATGTGACTCATGGAATACTATTGTGCCATTAGCAATAATGCATTTGTGGAGCTCAGGGAAACAAGAGAAGGGTTGAATGAGCTAGTGATGAGCAAAGAAAGCAGATGCAAGAGGACAATTTACGAAAGGAGTAGAACATAAATACAAATCATGGCAAAAGGTGATCTAATTCCTATTACCAGAAGTCACCAATCTTGGTTCCAAAGAATAGAGGATGACACGGAGTGCCTTCATATTGGTACAGAAGTGGGGGACTGCAGGTGTGACATGCTGTATATATTATCAATTGGAGTTATTGACTTGGTCAGTTTTGCTTAATAGTCTTTATTTGTTATATGAAGCCTCCAGCATGGGGCGAGTGAGTGTATAATCTATCAGGAAATTACTGTGGCATTTTTTAAAAGTAATCAATAAACAAATAAGATTTTAGTTTAACAGAAATGTAATCTCTCCAGGCTTTAGTTGAAGCATCTGAAAAACAGGTTCAGAAACTGAAGCTGGAAGGAATCTTGGATTTATTTCAATTGACTCATACTTTGTAGAGAAGGAAACTGAGACCCAAAGTAGGTCACACAGCTACTTAATGTTAGAGATAGGACCAGAACCCAGGTCCCCTGATTCCCAGTTCAATATTGTTTTCACTACACCAGTACTGAAGAGTTTGCTACTGAACTCACTAAGCTCTTGAGGTCCCTGGAAGCATGACTGTTTTAGTAAATGGACTCTAGGCATAGGATTTACAAAGCCACATGGACTGAAAGGGGACATATTTAGAGACAGAGAAAGTTTCTGGGTATCCCTTAACTCATGCTATGTAGATAACTGCCTACTACAGCTAGGTAACCACTCAAAAATCATTTAATTCAAAAAAAATTTATATAATAAAAAAATTTTAATTCCAACAGCCATTAGAGGTCCTTAAGAGGCCTTATGAAAATCTGAAACCTGGTGAGATTAAAATAATGAGAATGAGATTAATAAGAATAATGACTATGTACAGTACTTTAGGTTTGCAAAGTACTTTACATTTAACCTCTAGGTGGCATTGTTAGCCACTAACCTGCTCTGATTCAACAGAAAAGATCTGGGTCAACCATAAGATTACCCTCCCAAGGGGGGAGAGCTGGAGAAAAGCCAAGCTCTCTGTGTTCTCAAAGAGTAAATATCCTCCTTTCCAAGTTTTCACTTCTCCATGAGTGGCCATGGATTATGGCCAGTATAAATTCGCACATTCACAACCAGCTTTCAAGCCTGCATCCTTCCACTATCTACCTCCTTCCTGAATTTACTCTAGTCCATGGAGCCCCTCATCATGACTTAGGTAGAGTGGCTCTTCACTTCACAACATGCTAAGGCATGGAAAGAGGACCTTAGTGTCCACTTAATAGGTGTTTGACAACCACTTGTTGATTTCATTTGAATCAAGGTCCAGTTTACCAGATGGTGTTTTGCTTTCTTTTGATGTCTCAAACCCTTCGCCTAGAATTCAAACCAAATTTGCTTCAGTGTGGGAGATGTGTCATCCTGCTGATAGCAAGTTCAACCTTCTTACAACCAGCAGAGAGAGGCCTGTGAATTCACTAGTAGATTGTTGTTGCTGCTGCTGCTGTTGTCCACTTGTGTTTGACTCCTCCTGACCCACCAGACCATACTGTCTACAGGGTTGGCAAAGATACTGGAGTGGTTTGCCTTCCCTTTCTCCAGTGGATTAAGGAAACATACATTCAATGACTTGCCCAAGGTCACAAAGCTAGTAAGTGTGGAACTCCAGGCCCAGCACTCTATCCAATGAGCCATCTCACCACTTCATTTCAGGGACAGGAAGGTAAAGAGCCCATGACAAAGGGCAGCTCTCAGAGCTCTTTCTCAGTGAGTACTTCTGAATCCATGGAGAGCTGTGACAACCATTATGGATGATTTGGTGAGGGTCTAGAACAATGTGGTTTTCCTTCTGGCAAAAGGAATATTCTTCATCTGACCTCTAGGAACAATCCTGGGCTAAGGAAACTTGCAAAAGTACTTCCCACAATACTGTGTGTCCTTAGCACCAGTCAGGAAGCAGAGTTGGTCTTCCTCTTCCTCTTCCTCTCCTTCCACTCTGCTCCTTATTTATTCTCCTCTGCCCTTTCCCTGTCAGCTCCCCTCTTCCTCTCTGGGCCTCCTCTCTCTTTCATCTTCTCCGGTCTTTTCTGTATTTCTTTTTTCTTTTCCTCCCCCCCCCCATCTTTCACACCCTCCTTCCCTCCTTTTTCCTTCCCTCCCTGCACCTTTCTCTCTCTTAGGCTGTCACAGCATCTAGACCCAGCACTTTCTCCTACACTGTCGATTCCCAACTCTCGCTCATCAGCCTGATTTACCGTGAGGAAATTAGATCTCTAAGCAAGCCCTCCTTCCCTTGGCTTCTCCAGGCCCGGGCTCCCTAGGCTGCCAGGACCTGGCCATGGTACCCAAAGCTCCGAGTGATGGGGGTCGGGGAGACCCTACCCCGCCCCCCACCCTGGACTTATTTATAACCCCATTGATCAAGCTCAGAGAACTGAGTCATGGAGGCCCAGCAGGCCGCGTGGGGTCCAGCAAGACCGCCCTTCTCCGAGCCCCTTCCCATATCCCTTCCTCCCTTTGCCCCTTTTCCTCCTCCTCTTCTCTTCCTCCTTTTCATCGCTCCTCCTCCCTAGCCCTTCTTCCCATCCTGCCTCCCTCTTTCTCCACTTCTCATCTCCCTTCCTCCCACTTCCCTCCCCCTCCCCCTCCCCTTCCTTCCCATGTCCCTCTCCTTTCCCCCTCTTTCTCCCCTTCCCATCCCCTTTCCATTACCTCTTCCCCTCCCCCGCTCTCTGCCCTCCTCTTCCACCTCCTCCCTTCGCTCCTTGCCATCCCCCTCCCTCTCCCCCCTCTCCCCTCTCTGGCTCCCTTCGGGGTGTGGACGTCGGGAAGTCCCCAGATCGCTTTAGTGGACCGCTATCAGAACTATGCCCTGAAGGGAGCCAGCCCAAGCCGGGAGTGCTCGGGCCTTGGCGCGGGCGCGTTGATTTTAATGGTGTGATTCCTGGAAGATTCGTCCTGGGAGACTGAGGGGAGACCGCAACCTGCATCAGAAGGAGGGAGGGCAGGAGTGAGTGAGAGAGAGAGAGAGAGAGAGAGAGAGAGAGAGAGAGAGAGAGAGAGAGAGAGAGAGTGTGTGTGTGTGTGTGTGTGTGTATGTGTGTGTGTAATCTACACCACCACTCCCTTGTTTACAGAAAAGAAAACTGAGGCCAGGCAGGGGGAGGTGTTTGGTTAGCATTATACAGCTAGTGTAAGTGAGCTGGTTTGAATTCAGGCCTCCCCGACTTCCCCCAATGACCTTTCCACTTGACAGCGTTGCTTTGGAATGAGCTGCTCCGAAGTAGAACTGTATTTTTTGTTTGTTTGGTTTGGTTTGGTTTGATTTGTTTTGTTTGTGGGGCAATGAGGGTTAAGTGACTTGCCAGGGTCACACAGCTTGTAAGTGTCAAGTGTCTGAAGTCATATTTGAACTCAGATCCTCCTGAATTCAGGGCTGGTGCTTTTTCCACTGTGCCACCACCTAGCTGCCTCTAGAGCTGTTTTAAGGAAGAAAATAAGAAGAAGTGATATTGTAGGCAATTTAGTCCAACCATCCTCAGTTTGCAGAAGAGGGAATGGAGAGGGCCAGGGTCAATCAGTTGGACAAACATAGTATTGTCATTATAGTAGTGGTTGTTGTTCAGTCTCCTGAAACTTTGTGACCCCATTTTGGGTTTTCTTGAATACTGGAGTGGTTCACCATTTCCTTCTCCTGTGTCCCTAAGCACTGAGGCAGGGACTTGCCCAAGGTCACACAGCTAGTAAATAGTAGAGTAAAGGGGACAGCTAGGTGGCGCAGTGGATAAAGCACTGGCCCTGAATTTAGGAGGACCTGAGTTCAAATCCAGCCTCAGACACTTGACACTACCTGAGTGACCCTGGGTAAGTCACTTAACCCTTATTGCCCTGCCCCACCCACCCCCAAAAAATAGTAAGGTCAGGATTTGAACCCTGAACCTCCAGTTCCAAGTGTAATGTGGCTCTTCCATTGGTCAGTCCACCAATATTTATTTATTAAATGACTACTATGTGCCAACCAAGGTGCTTAAGTATTGGAAACTCAAAGACCAATAAGAAAGGAGCCTTGCCCTCAAAGAGCTTTCATAACAGGATTGGAACCCAAGTCTTCCAACAGCATTCATTCATCCAACAACCACTGATCAAGCTCACTTTAGTCTCAGGAGTCCCTAAATCTTCTATCACACCCTGAACAAGACCTTTAACCCCACAGGGCCTCAAAGTCCCATGAACTGACCAGAAATTACTGACTGTTGCTCATCTGTATCTTGACCCCAGACCAAAGGGGGGCAGGAGAAGGGGAATGTACAAAGCCCTAGAGATAACAAGAGAAAACCAAGAATAGTCCCCCCCCTCCAGAACCTTACAATCAACACTCTGCATTACACTGATAGCAGCTGGCATTTCTAGTATTTACAGAACACTTTATACCCATCATGCATTCAGTCTTCACAAGAATTCAGAGTAGTAGGGGCAGCTAGGTGGCGCAGGGGATAGAGCACCGGCCCTGGAGTCAGGAGGACCTGAGTTCAAATCCGGTCTCAGACACTTTACTCTTACTAGCTGTGTGACCCTGGGCAAGTCACTTAACCTCAATTGCCTCACCAAAAAAAAAAAAATTAAGAATTCAGAGTAGTTGGGACTTTTAGTCCTAGTTTACATGAGATAAAGCTGAAGGTCATAAATCAGATTGCTTACTGTCTGAGGGAAGGATGGGGAGGAGAGAGAAGGAGGGATAGAATTTGGAACTCAAAACTTTATAGAAATGTTTTAAATTGTTTTTATCCATAATTGGGAGAAATATTATATAGATATAGATATAGATTTTTTTAATCTCAGCGTCAGTGGTTAAATGACTTGCCCAGGGTCACAGCTGTCATGAGTGGAAATGGAGCTGGGAAGCCAACCTCCATCTTTCCGACTTCCAAGTTCAGAACTCTATCCACCAGTCAGTTTAGACATATATTCCAGGAACTATGTTCCTAAAATAAATAAAGTTTTTAAAATTCCACAGGAAGTGAGGAGATGTCAGTACGTGACCTCTGAATTCCTTTCCAGCTCTTAGAATTCTGTGCTTCTGTGAGTGACAACATGGCTTCCAGGCAATGGAGCAGCCTGGGAATAGTGTTGGCCTTGGAGTCAAGGGAGATATGGCTTTGTGTCCTGGCTCTGACACTCAATGAGCTCTGTGACCTTAGACAGATCCCAGCCTCTCCCAACCTCAGTCCCCTCATGCATCACATGGAGATGACGATAGCACCTACCTCCAAGGGCTTATGGTTTGAAAACCAAGAGAGAGTATGCACACAAAACCCTCGGCACAACAGAAAACGGCCATGTACATTTTGGGTATTATTGTCATTGTTATTATTATAATCATGATTTTAGCCTTCATAAAAGAAAAAAATGTTTCCAGGACTTGGCATTTGAAGGCCTCCAGCAGTGACTGATGTATTCCCAGCGATGTTCCCGGTCTCTTCTCTCTCCTGTTGCGTATTTAGGGCACACAATTTCAAGACCAAAGGTCAGGGCCAGAGATGCAATCTGGGACAGGGAACAGAGTGTTCCTCTGGACACACAGTTAGCTGGTCAGTCCAGGGACGGACAGATGGACCTTGGGCCCAGTCGCCCCAGGGCCTATTTTTCTCATAGAACATACCAGGGATCTGGGTGTTTGCAGAGTCTGGCCAAAACAAAGGGAGGAGAAAGGATAAGGTGGGAATATAGGAAAGAAAAGCAACTTTCAGGAAGATGGGAACCAACTAATTAATGTGTTAACAGTTGTTCCAAGTTGAGAAATCTCAGGTTGAGAAGCCCAGAACAGCCTGTTTTAGAGAGAAGGGTGCTACACAAGAGAGCTGGTGCCCTATGCCCAATGGCCAGTACATGGCCAGGTCAATGTATTTACCCTCCATAGGCCATTTCTGTACAAGGGGATAATAGCACCTCCAATACAGGGCAGTTCTAAGAAAAGCCACATGTAAACTCCAAAAGGTGCTGCAAAAACAGAACAGGAACAGGCCTGTGAGGCCATTGGTATAGGACGTGCCCAAGTACAGACACCCACTCTACCCATGCCAGTAGACACCTTCTCTATGACTGGTTGTCTTAGGGAATTGTCTAAAGCAAAGGGGTCAAACGTGGGCCTTTCCCAAACCAGATTAAAATGTAATCAGGCTAGGGGCAGCTAGGTGGCACAGTGGATAGAGCACCGGCCCCAGAGTCAGGAGGACCTGAGTTCAAATTTGACCTCAGACACTTCACACTGACCAGCTGTGTGACCTGGGCAAATCACTTAACCCTCATTGCCCCACAAAAATTAAAGTAAATTAAAAAATAAATGTACTTGAGAAATTTTGAACAAAATAAATAAAAAATTCAAGAGAATGTAGCTGTTAATATGTGGTTTTCTAAGTCCATATGTCCCCACAGGGATCCTTATATACAATTTAGGGGTCTCATTTCTTTGTTTGACCCCACTGGTCTAGGGTACAGAAGCCAGGGTCACAGAGCCACTATGTGTCAGGGGTGGGACTTGAACCCAGGTCTTTCTGGCCTCAAGGTAAGCTCTTTACTATACTATCCTACCTTTTACTACAGAAATATGAGATTGTTGTCATTTTTGTTTCTATATATAAAAAATAGGAAATGAAAATTTAGAGAAAAAGAGAGAGAGGGGGAGAAAGAGAGATACATAGATGTTTTGGTTTGGTTGATTCAGTAGAGTCCAACTCTTTGTGACTCCACTTGGGGTTTTCTTGGCAGAGATTCTGGAGTGGTTTGTCATTTCCTTCTCCTTCTCATTGTACAGATGAGGAAACTGAGGCAAGCAAAGTTAAGTGACTTGCCCAGGATCACATAACTAGTAAGTGTCTGAGGCCAGATTTGAACTTGGGTCTTCCTTCCACCGGGCTCTGCACTCTATCCTATTGCACCACCCAGCTGCCGCAGATACATTGATATGGATGAATGGTGGATGGATGGGTGAGCATACAGATAGGTAGATATATAGATCATTGGGATGAATAGATTAGACAAACAGACTGTCAGACAGATCGATCGATCAATAGATCATTCGATGGATAGATACATAATTGGGATAGACAGATAGATAGAAATAAAGATCGATAATTGGGAGAAAGAGCTGAGAAAGTGGAGAGAAGAGATGCATGGTAGACTTGACAAGGGATGAAAAGGTTTGGAGGAGCCACTGTGGAAAGTGGGCTAGTGAGTTCTTAAGGGAAGTTTAGCAGGGTTGCAGTGAGGGCCCAGTTGAGGTCATGTGACACAAATGTGTTATAGACTCAGAATGGTTGCAAGATTCTCTCCATCTTTGCTCAGTAGCACATGTGTAGGGGAGAATACAATGAATGGTAGGAGTGAACCAAGACTAAAGCTTGGCTGAGCATAAATTGTTGAGATGATAAGGGGCATAGGAATTCAAGAGAGGAGGCCAGTGTAGAATTGAACTGGTCCCCCAAGAGGTCAAGATGGGGAGATGAGGAGAGAGGGCTAGAACAAGGGAAATGGCCTGGGAGAAAACCAAGGGGTCGAGGAATTGGAGGTGATCACGCAGATAAAGAGTAGGATTTTGTAAAGGAATGCAAGGGGCAGCTAGGTGGCGTGGTGGATAGAGCACCGACCCTGGACTCAGGAGGACCTGAGTTCAAATCTGACCTCAGACACTCGATACTTACTAGCTGTGTGACCCTGGGCAAGTCACTTACCCCCAGTTGCCTCACCAAAAAAAAAAAAAACCAATAGATGATTGTTGGGCAAGGGGATTTCAGAATTCTTGAACATAAAGGTGATACATTTGTGAGTGATGGAAAGATCAAGGGTGCTACCCTCTTTGTGTGTGACTGTAGTGGGGTAAAGGAGTAGCTTGTGGCAAATGAGTATGTTCAAGACCTGAAAGGTTTGGGAATATGAGAGAGAATCAATATATATGTTGAAATCCTCTGATATGAGGTCAGGAGTTGGAAAAGAAATGTGAGGAAAAAATGGGATTCACACATCAGACACATTAGAGAAGAAAGGGAAGCGAACTGGGGTTCTGTAGACAATAGGGACCAGGACTTTGATTGGGTGGTAGATATGAATGTCATGAACCACAAAGGAAGAGAGGTTACTGAGTGATGAAGAAAAGAGAACAATCTGGAAGTAACAGGGAGCAAGGAGTAGTCTAACACCCCCCATCTTAACCAATGAACCAAAGAGAATGAATGAAGATATAGTCACTTTCTACAAAAGGTGGCCAGGGAGACGGTGTCATTGGGAGAAACCAGGTTTTGTGAGCGCTAGTTGATAGAAGGAATAGGAGAGTAAAAAATGTCACCTGAAGGAAAATGTGTTGCTCATGGAAGAGGCACTGCAGAGGACACAGTGAGAGGGCTGGATGGAACTAGGGTGAAACTCTGGAGTAGGAGGAACTGAGTGGCAGAGGGTGTAGAACGAGGCTTGGTTGATGATCTAAAGGGGTTGAGGGTCTCTGGGATATGAAGGCCATGACCAGTATGTTCATCACTGAGTGGAGGGCTCCACTCCAGGCGAAACAGGAGATAGGACACCAGAAGTCAAAAGGAAGGTTGCTCTTCTTTGCACCAAAGGTTCTCCTCATCTCAGTGGGGAGGTTGTCTTGTGCTGGCATAAGTGGCAGTGGCTACTTTGGGGCAGATGGAAAACACCTGGCCTGACCGCTAGAGCTTTTCCTCAGGGGACATGCTGTGTCCATCAGGAGATGGAAGCTTTAAGGGACCCGCTAGCTTGAGCAGGGTCACAAAGCTAGTAATTGTAAGGGTCTGGATTTGAACTCAGGTCTTTCCTGAATTCTCTGGGTTCCCAAGTTCTCTAGGTATTGCACACTATCCACTGACATCCTACCTGCCATTCCATTTATAAATACCTTAGAGGTAGAGACTATTTATTTCACTTTTATTTTTGTATCCACGATACATATCTCAGGGGCTGGCACATAGTAGGCACTAGATAAATATTGATTGATTGATTGCAGTTAATCAGATCTTATTCCACTTTCCCACAGGGAAAATGGAGGTCCACTGTGATTAACCGACTTAATTGAAGTGCTTCTCCTCCTAAGCAATTAATAAATGCCTGTTGAGTGAATAAGTGAATGAATGACATCTCAAATCATGAAGTAAACAATGAACTGTACACAATCTAGATGGAAACGTAGGTTCCCCATCCTCTTTGTGGAGTTTCATGGACTAGCTTGCCTCCAGATTAGAATTGAGCTATACCCCCTGGGGAAGGCTTTAGGGTCACTGCTGACTGTGGGGATTCAAAGCCCAGATGCACAATTCTCAAAAATTAAGCTCAGCACAACAGGAGAGTGACTTCCGGGTTTAGGTTTGGTTGATTAGGAGAAAGACAGAGACTGTCGGAGTGAGAAAAGAGCAAAAGACAACGCTGTGGGCGAGGAAGGATGACGTCACCCAGCCTCTCTTTTTGGCTCCGGGAGAAAAACACGCTGCATGTACCATGTGCAGATGTGGATACCTGGATGACAGACAGCTTCAGCTGGGGGTGGGAGAAGCACGGGGCACAGAGTGGGCCAGAAGAGGGGGGAGGCATGGTGAAATGATGGGATCCCATTCCCCAAAGACCATTTCTTCTGCAAAAGGGCAGGACCAGAAACAGGTGAGCAGCTTCTCTCCCTGTTCCCCATTCCTAAAATACCAAGGACATTATCAGGACCAGAACTGCTGGACTGACTCAACTGGGGTTTATCAAGGATTAGCAATGGGCCTGGCACTGTGAGGCACCACGGGGACAAATGCACACTATGGAATCCCTTCTGAACACGAAGCCTTTCCTAACCCTCCCTAGCTCTTTCCCCTGCTCCCCCTCCTCAAAAAAAGCTTAAGACTTTGAATTCAACTGGTATGTATTCAATATATACACTTGTACAATTCAATATATCTTCGGGGGTGGCTAGGTGGCACAGTGGATAAAGCACCGGCCCTGGATTCAGGAGTACCTGAGTTCAAATCCGGCCTCAGACACTTGACACTTACTACCTGTGTGACCCTGGGCAAGTCACTTAACCCCCATTGCCCCACAAAAAAAACCAAAACAACAATTCAATATATCTTCTCTCTCTTCTCTCTCTTTCCTCTCCTCCCTCTCTTCTCTCTCTCTCTCTCTCTCTCTCTCTCTCTCTCTCTCTCTCTCTCTCTCTCTCTATATATATATATATATATATATATATATGCTCTATAGACAAAATATATATTTGAATATATATTCAATATATACACTTCTACATACTATACTATACCACATCACTATATTATATAATATCATCATGTATCATCTCATTTCATATTACATTTTATTACATTACATTCTATGTATTATCTTCTGCATTAGAATCTAAGTTGTTTGATGGGTCACGAATCTGTTTCAATTTTGTCTTTGCAGGCATTGGGGGCTCCAGAAACACTATTTTTATTTATTTTTATTTTTTTGTAGGTCAATGAGGGTTGTGACATGCCCAGGGTCATACAGCTAGTGTCAAGTGTCTGAGGCCTGATTTGAACTCCAGTCCTCCTGAATCCAAGGCCCGTGCTTTATCCACTGTGCCACCTAGCTGCTCCAGAAACACTCTTGACCATTGAAATGAGGATCTCAGAATTCATCTAGCTCAGTGGTTCTCGTTGTGGATACATGACAATGGCCCAATGGGTTGATGCTAAAAATTATTTACCGGTGCCTAAAGCAGTAAATAATTGCAGAACATTATGAGTGATATATCACATTGCTCTGAATGTTCACAGGGCATTTTGTTGTTGTTGTTGAAAAAAGTTTGAGGACCAAATGCAGTTGGGAGCTGGTGATCTGGTTTGGTGCCTTTACTTATAAATGATAATAACTGGATAGAGCGCCTGGCCCGGAATCAGGAGGTCTCATCTTCATGAGTGCAAGTCCTCCAGCAGACATTTACTATTTGCACTGTGGCCCTGAACAAGTCACTTAGCCTTGTTTGCCTCTTGTTACCTTATCTGTAAAATGGCAAACCACCCCAGTATGGCTGTCAAGAACATCCCAAATGGGTTCACGGAGAGTCGGACACAACTGAAAACAACTGAAGCACAACAGCTGGATAGGCAGCCTGTCACCATGGATAGAGAGCTGGTCTTGGAGTTGGGAAGACAGGTTCAGGTTTTGCTGCTAACACGTGTTGGTTGTGTGACCTTGGGAAAGTCCCTTACTTCTCAGTGCTCTAGGAACTCTCTAAGGCTAGAAGTTGCAGCCCCTCGTGCTCTGCTGAGAATGAATTCCCTGTGTCTGGTTCCTGTCCTTGTCCCGTCCTCAGTTCCGTGTATAAGCCATGTTTATTAAATGCTTGTTAATTGATTGATCATCAGAGTAACTGAGAGGGCCTGGCTGGATCAGGGAGACAGCAAAGGAAAGAAGGAAGGCTGGAGGTTCTAATGAATTCTGCCTCCTTCACAAAGAAAATCATTCTGTCTCTCTCATTTCTCTCAGTCTCACATGGAAATAGGACAAAGCAGGAGGGAACAGGTTCAAGTTAAAATGCCCCTTTCACACTTCCTGGTGGCATGACTAGGAGTAAAATCACTTAACCATCATGCACCTAAATTTCCTCATCTGGTCAATGGGGAGAATGATACTGAGCACCTGCTTTGAAGAACTGAAAAAAGGCTCGAATGAGATCATGCTTTACAAGGCCTTGGGGGTGGGGGGGGGGCAGCTTTAGAAATGGTCATTGTGATTTTTATCATTATTATTGGCTCAAATCTGTGATTCCATTGGCACAGACAATTTCCAAGCCAGGAAATTCCCTCAATCAGTGCAAATCGGACAGCAGTTTTTCATCTATAAAATGGGGATTATCATAGTACCTACCTTCCAGGGTTGTTGGAAGGACTGAAGACAATAACATGTAAGGAGCAGCTAGGTGCCATAGTGGATAAAGCACCAGCCCTGGATTCAGGAGGACCTGAGTTCAAATCTGGCCTCAGACACTTGACACCGACTAACTGTGTGATCCTGGGCAAGTCACTTAACCCTCATTCCCCTGCAAAAAAACAACAACAAAAATAACATATGTAAAATGCTTCAGAAATCTTAAAGTGCTATGGAAATTTTGGTTATTTTTATTCAATTATAGTCTTGGAGTGTTCTCTTGGGGTGCCATAGCGGCAGGATTTGAACCCAGGTTTTCCTGACTCCAAAACCAACTTCAGCTGCCTTTTGAGAGAACCTTATATTCTGTATTTAATTTCTATCCCTGAAGAAATGACATTTTAGTGGAAGAAACAGGACCAATATTCAAGCAAATGGTCTTCAAAATATGCAAGGAAAATATGCATTTAATTCTTCAGGGGTGTGTTGAAGCCAGCTGGAACCAGAGAGCAGAGAGTTAAAATTTCAGAGTAAGTATCTATACATCAGAAATCAGCAAAAGCTGAAGACCTGGGCTTGATTTGTTGTTTTGTTGATTATATGGACTTAAGGAAATATTAATAATGGTTCTAATGTCAATATTTGTTTGTTTTTTTCGGGGCAGTGGGGGTTAAGTGACTTGCCCAGGGTCACACAGCTAGTAAGTGTCAAGTGTCTGAGGCCGGATTTGAACTCAGGTCCTCCTGACTTCAGGGCTGGTGCTTTATCCACTGCACCACCTAGCCGCCCCATCTAATGTCAATATTAATAAAAACTTAAAAGTGTATCAGAGGGGGCAGCTAGTTGGCACAGTGGATAGAGCACCGGTCCTGGAGTCAGGAGAACCTGAGTTCAAATCCAGCCTCAGACACTTAACACTAGCAGTGTGACCCTGGGCAAGTCATTTAACCCCAATTGCCTCACTAAAAAAAAAAAAAAGTGTATCAGATATGCATTTTTCCCCACAGAGAGCCAGTTGTTAAATATTTACTAGTACACTCCTGTATGGTCCAGCCAAACTGGGTTTCTTGTTGTTTCTCACACACAACATTTCATTTCTCAACAAAGGGTCTTTGCACAGGTACCCCAAGTCTCGCACCTCCACCACTGTCTTCACAATGAAGCTCATGTTGCCTGCAACATGTCTAAAACTGAAGTCATGATCTTTGCCCTCAAACCCTCCCCACTTCCTGACTGTCCTGTTACTGTTGGGGGTACTGCTATGGACCCAGTCTTCCCCAGACTCACAACCTTAGTGCCATCCTGGACTTCTCGCTGCCTTCTTATGCTTTAACCCCCCTATGCAGTCTGCAATCCATCGACATGGGTCTGTTTTGCTGATCGCTCACCTCCTATGAGAAGCCTTTCCTGATCCGCCTTTATGCTAGTATCTTCCCTCTGAGCTTCCCCCACAATTTATCCTCTGTGTGGCATCTTTGTCCAGGCTTCTTAAAAGGGGGAACTGTCTTTTCCCTTTCTTTTTATCACCAGGGATTAGCTCAGTGCTTAGCATACAGTAGGAGGTTAATAAATGCTTATCGACTGCTCTATAAGGTCTTTCCCCATCTCTCCAGCTGCCAGCGTATATAGCACCACCCCCCTCAAAAACACCTTGTTTTTATCTTGTGTGTATTTGTGAATTTACTCACTCATACACATATTGATTCCCTTTATGGCAAAGTTTCTTAAGCTGTGGTTCCTAAACCTTAGATGCCAACATACCTGGTAATGCATAAAAGATTTCTTGGATGTGCTGTGTGACCATGGGCAAGTCACTTAACCCTCATTGTCCTGCCCCCCCCCCAAAAAGTTTTCTTGGACGAAAAGGGGCCACAAGTAGAAAAAGTTTAAGAAGCCCTGCTTTATAGAATGTAAACTCCTTGAGGGCAGGCACTTGTCTTTTTTTTCTTTGCATCTCCATTGCTTAATTTGATGGTAAGTGATTAATAAATGTTGATTCAATTGAACTTAACCCTTAGAGGCTATCTGATCCAAATGCCTCAGTTTGTCAAGGGGAAAACAAAGGAGCAGAGAACTGAATTAATTAAGCCAGTAAGTCACCAAGCACCTACTATGTGCCAGGCACTGTGATATAAAGAAAGGTAAAACACCTACCATATGCCAGGCACTGAAGATACAAAGAAAGGTTGAAAAACAACAACAGTCCTTGGCTTCAAGGTGCGCACAGTTTAACAAGGGAGACAACATGCAAACAACTATGAACTGTTAATATGAAAATATGGACCACCTGGATTTGATGGTATTTTAATTTTCTACAGAACAAACAAGCCTCACACAGGATAATTTCCTATATATCAAAGCCCATAATTGAACCCATGTCCTCTGACTCAACTGCACCAGCCTCCACTCTGATTAAATTGAACCGAATCTCCTTGAATAGCCCTGAATGGGATCACAAGACAAAGAGAAGCCATTTCGATGGAATTTTAGCTTAAATTCAATCACCAGAATATGGATCTATTCTTACAGTATTTCCCACTGGCAGAGTAATTTCCCTTTGTACAGTTTCTGAATATTAATTTTCTGGAGCAATACTAGTCATTGGGGAAGCTTTGCCAGCCTCTTCGCATTCCTTTATTCCTCCCTTCCCAAAAGAAATCAAAGATGTTTTCATGAGAATTTAATATCTGTTCGTGAATGCCTCTATTTTGGGAAAGTGATGTCATGGGTCCCAGAATGCCACATTGTTCTCATTTCTGAAAAGTATCAATAGCCTATTTTGTGGAGGCTCACGTGTTCATGTGACCATTAATGGGGCACCAGGCAATGTTCCTTGGTTCTATTTCTCATTCTATCCATGAGCACACACTATCTGTACACTAACATAATCACAGACCCACTGAGTCCCAGAACTGGGAAGGACTCCAGAGGCATCTGGTCCAGACTGTACCTGAAGCCCCTCTACAACACTCAACACATAATTAGCAACCTTTGCTTAAAGACCCCCAAGTTCTGAAAAAGAGCTCACTACTTCTAAAGGCAGCTCATTTCACTTTTGTTAGAAAGTTTTTACAGATAGCGAGACAAAAATCTGCCTATTTGTAACTTCTCCCCATTATTCCCAGTTTTTCCTTTTATATAGTTCCAGATTAGATAAGTAGACAAATAGAGATAGATAGACAGATAGGAAAGACAGAGAGAGAGAGAGAGAGAGAGAGAGAGAGAGAGAGAGAGAGAGAGAGAGAGAGAGAGAGAGAGAATGGTTGATGATAGATAAGCAGAGATATTAGAAATTGGTACCTAATATGAATTTTTTACAAAATAAATATCCTATGAAAATTGCGGGGGGGTGTACCTGTAACTTTGATTCTTGTAATACCCATCTTTCTGGCTGACCTGTTTAATATTTGTGGGGGGAAAAATAATCTCGGTATTCTGGACTTGTGTAAGGAACACTCCTTGTTTGTCATGCTGGCTTTTCCATTTGTCAGTTTCTTGTAATAAGCATGTCATAGGCATGAAATGATTCTAAATTCAATTAGTGTTCAAAACAAGAGCAGGTTCATTATCCTGGAAAGTCCTAATAAACCAGTTTCTGCCTAATCCCTCTTTCTTGTGCTTTAGGCTTAGAAAGAGTACTGAATCGGGGCAGCTAGGTGGTGCAGTGGATAAAACACCAGCCCTGGATTCAGGAGGACCTGAGTTTAAATGCGGCCTCAGACACTTGACACTAGCTGTGTGACCCTGAGCAAGTCACTTAACCCTCGTTGTCCCACCAAAAAAAAACCCCATAAAACAAAACAAAAAACAAAACAGAACAGAAAGAGTACTGAATCGACAGTCAGGGGACCCACATTCAAATGACAGTTCTGCTCCTTAATATCAGCACAACCTTGGGCAAGCAACTTTTTTCTGTAAATTGAGGGAGTCGGGTGATATGATCTCTAAGGTCTCTTTATTGTTGTGGGCATTGTGGCACAGTGAAAAGAATCATGGATTTAGATGTGGATAGACCTGGGTTCAAATCCTGCCTCTGCTTCTTACTGTCTATATGACTTTGGGTAGGTCATTTCACAGAATCACAAAAATTGTCAGAAAGGATCCTAGGGTCCAACCCATAGCCAAGAATTTTATTATTCAGTCATATCCCATTTGGGATTTTTTTTTTTTTGGCAAAGAAACTGGAATGGTTTGTCATTTCCTTCCCCAGCTCATTTTCCAGATGAGGAAATTGAAGCAAACAGGGTTAAGTGACTTACCCAGGGTCACACAGCAAGTAAGTGTCTGAGGCCAGATTTGAACTCAAGGAGATGAGTCTTCCTGAATTCAGGACCAGCACTCTGTGCTCTATAGCACCACCTAGCGCCCAACCAAGAAAGACACCCCACTACAATATATGAGTGTTCAACCTCTGCTTGGAAAATTCTTCTAATGTGGTAGCCTGTCCCATTTTTTAATAGTTAGCATTATCAGGAAGTTTGGGGCTTTTATTTAATGACATCAAACCTTTTGCAGCTTGCTCTGTTGTCCTGGATTCTGCAATCGAGAGCAAAACAACAAGTTTGAGGCCTCTTCCAGGCAACCCCCTTCAAGTTCCTAACCAAAGCTCTCCTGTGTCCCCTGAGTCTTCCATACTGCAGCCCAAGCATCCCCACTGGCTTCAGCTACTCTTGGCAAAGACTCGAGGTTCTCATCAGCCTGGATGAATTCAAAATCCCCTTCATCTCTCTGTGCCTCAGTTTCCTCATCTTTAAATGGAGGGGTTGGATGGCTCCTAAGGTCCTTTCCAATTCTAAATCCTATGCTTCCCCCAGTCCCTTCAGCCTTTCCACTCTTTAGCCACGGTGAGAATTAGAGATGTGATGCACCATCTACACCCCATCTATGTCACCCACACAAATGCCATGGTTCAGCATCATGGATACTGTTATGATGCTTCACTCACTCGTAAGAGTTTCTGTCAGCCAAGAGAGCATTAAGATGGCTGGGCAGGAATCTGAGGGTTTGTATGAAAGCAAATACTACAAAGAAATGACAACAACAAAGATGTCCAATGATTGGAGAATGGCTAGACCAATTGTGGGATGTGGATGCAATAGAATATTATTGCAATAAGAAACCATAAATATGAATAATTCAAAGGAGTATGGGAGCTACAACATATGAACTGATGAAACAGAAAAATTATATACAATGCTTACAACAATATAAAAGGCAAGAACAAAAACCAAAGCTAATGCTGTATAACATATTATAATGCCCAAGAAGCTTGGCCCTGGAAAAGAGTTTAAAAATTGGGAGGGAGGGAGGGAGGAAGGGCAGAAGGAAGTATAGGTGTTAAAATTAGCCTCAGGCTCACCCAGCAGAGCTGCCCCTCCCCCTCTGTTTCAGCTGTGGGGGGCCTCTGAGCCCAGCTAAGCTGTGGGGACAAAAAACCCCAGGCCCCAGGCATGGCATGGCACAACCCATGTGCATAGCGGAGATGTGCACGAAAAACCGGAGGGACACTGGAGCTTGCTTCGCCCAGCCCCCTGCTCCTAGTGCTCACAGCACGAGTCCTGGGAGGCCAGCCCGAGTTTCACCTGAGAGAGGTAGTTAAAAAAAGAGATGCGGGGAGACAAGAAGGGGGCTTTTCAGTTAGGAGGACGCTAGAGAAATGGTACAGAAAGAGAGGGGGCTTGCAGTTAGACAGTGGAGGAAGACACTAGAAGAAGGGGGCTTGTGGTTAGAAGATGTAGTGAGAGAGAAGCTAAAGAGTGAAAGGGAGAGGACTGAAGGTGAACCAGTCTGAGGGAGGTGTGGCTGCAGGCCACAGCCCCAGTGGCCAGCAGACACACAGGTGTGAGGCGTGACTCGGTGTAATAAGCACAAGTGCAAGCATCAGCAGCAATGGCAGGAGAGAAAGTTTAAAAGTCAGGTTGTATACTTTTCATTTCTTTATCCTTATCTCTTACATTTATTTTGATAAATAAACCCTGCTTTGATTATTTGGAAAAGAGGTGTTTGCTTATCAATTTGGGAGAAGCAGTTGTGGGGGAATTTTTAAATGGCCCATACTAAATTAATAGCAGTCAGATAGCCAGCCAGTAAAAAATCCACAGATTAGGCCCAGTTAAATTTAAATATATTTTTACAGAAGGAAGGAATGAACAAACAAATGAAGGAACAAAGGAAAGAAGAAAGGAGGGAGCAAGGGAGTAAGGGAAGAAGGAAGTGAGGGAGGAAGAAAGGGAGGGAGGGAGGGACAAATAAAGGAAAGGAGGGAGGGAGGACTTTTGTGACCCTGGGCCAATCACATAATCTCAATCTGCCTCAGGTTCATCATCTGTAAAATGAGAATAATAGTAGCACCTAGTTCCCAGTATTGTGGGCAGGAAAAAATGAGATCTTTTCAAAGTGCTTTGTAAACATTAAAACAATGTATAAATGTTAGTTTTTAAAAGAAGGAAAGAAAGAAGCAGACACTACAATTCTAGAGAAATAAAGTCCCATTTTTTCGTCTTATTCTGTTCCCTAGTGTTTGTACAAAATCCTGCCCCTGCTTATCCTAGGTGGCTCTTTACTTTCTCTGTTCTAAATTTTGCAAACTTTCTGCCTAGATTGTGAGAAATGACCAATCAGCAGACGGCCTATGGCAGGGGGGAAAAAACACTTCTCTGGCAGATGGAGGATAGAAAGCCAAAGCATGGTAAGCCAAAGGATTAGACAAACAGCTGTGCTTTTTCTTTTTCTTTTTTTTTTGGTGGGACAATGAGGGTTAAATGATTTGCCCAGGGTCACACAGCTAGTAAGTGTCAAGTGTCTGAGGTCACATTTGAACTCAGGACCTCCTGAATCCAAGGCCGTTGCTTTATCCACTGCACCACCTAGCTGCCCTGAGCTGTGCCTTTTCTACCCACAGCCAATCCAATAACCAAAACTAGGGGGAGGCAAGATGGAAAGCAACCCAAGGTGCAACTTCCAGTGAGTCCCCAAAAGGACTTTTTAACACACTTTTCTATAAATTCACTCTCAAGAACAAAGGCTCAAAGACTTTTGAAGACACATATAAGGAAGGAATTTGCAAACTTTGCCTGGGGCAGGAAGAGCTACCCCCTCCCAGCTTTGTCAATAACCTAGCCATTGGGCAGCAGAAATCTTCCTTGGGGATAACAGTAAGTCTGGGGGTATGAAATATGCTGTGAGGAGAAAGATCATCAAGTGGGGGCCAAGTGGTCTCAGTCTCCCTAATCACCGGTCAAAGGGAGACAAGACTGTGACGAGCAATTCAATTTATTTCAACTATTGTTTACCACTGTGCAGTATCAGATAGGAGTGCATTGCAAGGACAGAAAATGGAGACACATAAACGAAAGGATTCGATTCTGTTTGTTTCATTGATATCTATCAAACAACGACTATGTTCAATAATCTATGGTCTGTGTCCCATCTAACAAGGGGGAAACTAGACACAGTGTCTGTCCTCAAGAGACTATGATACAGGAGTTAGGTGGCACAGTGGATAAAGCACCAGCCCTGGATTCAGGAGGACCTGAGTTCAAATTCGGCCTCAGACACTTGACACTTACTAGCTGTGTGACCCTGGGCAAGTCACTTAACCCTCATTGTCCCACAAAAAAATTAATAAATAAAATAAAAAAGAAATACAAAAATAAAAAGAAACTATGATCCAGAAGAGGAAACAAAACATGCACAAAAGAATTGTAATAAAGGTCAAATTGTAAATGTATAGGCTACCAATGACTTCCACAAGAATTCCATGGGCTAGGATCCCAGCCCCCATCTTTAATCCAGCCAAACTGGTGTTCTCTCCATTCAGCCTCCATGATAATCCATTTACCATTACTGCACCTTTGCACTGCTGAGCTCCCTCCTCACCTCATCGAATCTTTCTCCTCCTTCAAGATACAGTTCAAGTACCACATTCTATGTGAAGCCCTTCCTGTATAACATGAGATAACATGCTCTAGAAATGCACGTTATTATTTTATTTCCTCATCCCCTGCAGTTTTAATGCCTCCCCCAACTATCCAATATTTAACTTTGTTGTTGCTGTTCAATCATGTCTGATACGTTGTAACCCCATTTGGGGTTTTCTTGGCAAAGATGCTGGAGTGGTTTACCATTCTCTTCTCCAGCTCACTTTACAGAGAAGGAAACCAAAATTAACAGGGCAAAGCGAGTTGCCCAGAGTCACACAGCTAGATAGTATCTGAGGAGAGATTTGAACTCAGGTCTTCCTGACTCCAGGTCCACTGCTCTGTGCACTAGAATGCCACCTAAGATGCTCTGATATTTAACTACTTTGTATTTCCTTATATTTCTTCTTTTTAATGTGTCATACCAAAAGTTTTCATGCATTTTAGACTTTAAACTGTACCAACAGTTTTTTGAGGATAGTGCATTTGAACATACGGCATACTCTATACGGACTACACACTCTGTATAGATGGACTTGTTATCTCCCCAGGAAAATGTTGGCTCCTTGGGGGTAGAGATTACATTATCCACTGTACTTACATCCCCAGTGCCTAACCCCTAATAGGCACCTGACAAAACCTCATTGGTTGTTTTTGTTTTGTTTGGGTGGGGCAATGGGGGTTAAGTGACTTGCCCAAGGTCACACAGCTAGTAAGTGTCTGAGGCCAGATTTGAACTCAGGTACTCCTGAATCCAGGGCCGGTGCTTTATCCACTGTGCTACCTAGCTGCCCCTCATTGGTTGTTGATTGACAAATGTAAACTTCTGCACAATGGTTCACTAGTATGGGATGGGGAGATGTGACTATTAAAACAACAACAACAACAAAACAGTGAGTTTATTGTGCTACAGTGGAAAGACTACTGACTCTGGAGTCAGAGGACCCGAGTTCAAATCCCACCCCTGATGCTTGTCACTTATATGATTTGGGGCTATCCTCCCTGGGCCTTGGTTTTCTCATTTATAAAATGAGGGAGGTTGCACTGAGGTCCTTTCCAATCTTAAATGGATGATTCATTGATTAGATCCAATGGGTTCAATTATCATCTCTGTTCAAATTTCTCCCAGGTCTATACACAGGACGTCCCTAGACTATTGGAGCAGTTTTAAGCAAGAAGCTTTAATAGATTAAAACTGAACTCAAGGGGGCAGCTAGATGGCACAGTGGATAGAGCACCGGCCCTGGGGTCAGGAGGATCTGAGTTCAAATCCGGCCTCAGACACTTAACACTTACTGGCTGTGTGACCCTGGGCAAGTCACTTAACCCCAATTGCCTCACAAAAAAACAAAACAACAACAACAAAAACTGAACTCAGACTTTTGAGATGTCTTCTCTATCCAGGTCAGGTCACATATCTCTCCCACGCTCTAATCCTACATGACCAATTCTTTGTTTTAGTCTTCAAACTGGATGTCCCATAGGCATCCCAAATACAACACACTCTAAACTGAACTCATCTTCACCCCCAAATCCATCCTTCTTCCAAACTTTCCTGTTTCTGTCAAGGACACTCCCTTCACCATCCACCATCACCTTGACTCGGCTCTCCCCCATCCTTCCCTCCTCACATACAATCAGGGGCCAAATTTTGTTGGTTCTCACTACCCAACATCTCTCCCTTCTCTCTGCTTCTCTCTAAGCACACTCATTACTGCTGTTGCTATTACTACTAATAATAATAATAATTATTATTATTATTATCATTATCATCATCATTATTATTATCCCTCATTGTGCATCTTCAGGCCAAACCTGAGTGACCTCTGCTCTGGGCTGCCGGACAGTGGATCTGTGTTTAGGTGTGATTTGGCCTCCGAGATCCCATTTCAACTGTGAGATTTGGTGGTACGATGCCTTTCTTGCTGTGTATGCATCACATGGACTGTTCCCAATTACAAGGATTAATCGGTACAGCGGCAGGCAGGTTCTATCAGATTGATTTGTTCGCTGTTCAAACCCAAGTGAAGTCGGAGGAGGACAGATTGATCGTTGTTTCTTTGAAACAGATTTAAATTGATGAGACCTTAATTAATAGCTTCTCTCTTACCCAGAAGGGAGTCGGTTAACACTTTAAACGCATTTGGAAGGAACTGTGAGAGCTGTTTGCCAAGGCCTCTGGCTATGGAAGGGAGGGAGCAGAGAAGGAGGCAGGAGACAGGCGGGGCTGGAGAAAGGTTTGCTGCATTTGAATGACTGGGATTTCACACTTCCACTCTGTGGTTATCAATCACCTAACACTTTTTTTTTTAAGGTTCTATCCTGTGCCCAGGATTGGGCACCAGGTGTGGGGAAACATACAAACAAACCTAATCTACATTCTCTACCCTCAGAAAATTTAGACTATTTGTGGATACAAGATACATGTACGTGAAGCTCACAGCTGGAGAGATGGGGGAAGGGATGGGGAAGGAGAAGGGAATGAGCATTTATTAGAGCACCTACTATGTGCAAGGCACTGTGCTAAGCAATTTACAAATATTTTCTCCTTATCCAACATGCTTTCATCAGGAAAAGGTTTCTGAAGAAGGTGGCACTCGAGCTGAGTCTTAGAGTAAATATGGAATTCTAACAGACCAAGGGGATGAGGGCAGCATTCCAGGTATGAGGGACAGGTAGGGCAAAGGTGCACAGACAGGATTGAAAAACTCTAGGTGGCACAGTGGATAGAGCACTGGCCCTGGATTCAGGAGGACCTGAGTTCAAATCTGGCCTCAGACACTTGACACTTACTAGCTGTGTGACCCTGGGCAAGTCACTTAACCCCAATTGCCTCACCCCCCCCAAAAAAAAGAAAAAGAAAAACTCTAGGAGCCAAACAGAGGGGTCTGCCTTTGAACCTAGAGGTAATAGGGAGCCATTGCACTTTATGGAGGAGGGGAGTAACCTAGTGAGACCTGTGCTTTAAGAAATCATTTTGACAATTATGTGAAGGATGGATGGATGTATTGCAGTGGAGTGTGGGATGCATCAGGGAGCCTATCGCAGTAATCCAGATGAACAATCCAGTGAAGCAAAGATATGGAAATAGAAAGAACAAGGGATTGGTTATGTTCTTTTTTTCCCCCAGGGCAATGAGGGTTAAGTGACTTGCCCAAGATCACACAGCTAGTAAGTGTCAAGTGTCTGAGGCTGAATTTGAACTCAAGTCCTCCTGAATCTAGGGTTGGTGCTTTATCCACTGCACCACCTAGCTGCCCCAAGGGATTGGTTATGTGGGATGACATCATGATTATGAACCTGGGCAACTGGAAGAATGGTAGTGCCCTCAGCAGAAATAGGGGAGTCAGGAAGGGGAGAGGGTTTGTGGGGAAAGAGAATGAGTTCAGTTTGGGATATGTTGAGTTTAAGATGTCTATGGAGGGGCAGCTAGATGGCGCAGTGGTTAAAGCACCGGCCCTGGATTCAGGAGTACCTGAGTTCAAATCCGGCCTCAGACACTTGACACTTACTAGCTGTGTGACCCTGGGCAAGTCACTTAACCCCCATTGCCTGCAAAAAAAAAAAAAAGATGTCTATGGGGCAGCTAGGTGGCGCCATAGTTCACAGAGTACTGGGCCTGGAATCAGGAAGACATCTTCCTGGGTTCGAATCTGGGTGCCCTGGGTGACCCTGGGCAAGTCACTTCGCCCTGTTTGCCTCAGTCTCCTCATATGTAAAATGAGCTGGAGAAGGCAAACCACTCTAGCATCTTTGCCAAGAAAACCCCAAATGGGGTCACAAAGAGTGGAATATGACTGAAAATGACTGAACAACAACAATGGGATATCCGGTTGACATGTCCAATAAGTAGTTGATGAAGGACTAGCAATGAGGAGAAAGGTTGGGATTGAATACAGAGTCATGTGCTCAGAGATAATCATTAAATGCAAGAGACCTACTCAGGGTACCAAGAGACAGAATATAGAGAGGAAAGAGGAGAAGACCCTCAGAGAGTAGGGGATACTCATTAGGGTGAGCCAAAAAAGGAGACCAAGACAAGTAGCAGAGGGGACCAAGAGAAAGTCAGAGATGAGAGAGCATCCAGGAGGAGCCAGAGATTGACAACATCAAGTGCTTCAGAAAGGTCAAGGAGGATGAAGACGGAGAAAAGGCTGCCATATTTACCAAGGTAGAGAGGACTGGTAACTTTGGAGAGAGGACTTTCAGTTGAGTAATGAATGAAGCCAGATTGCTAAGGGTGGAAAAGTTAGAGGAAATGAGGAGAAACAGAACAATTGATGCAAAAACTCTAATCCCAAAGACCAACCAGAATTCCAGAGGATTCATGACAAAGCAAGCTGCCCAACTTCCAGCAGAGAGGTGATGAGCTCAGTGCAGATTAAGACTTTTTTTTTTTAATATGGCCACTGCAGGAATGTGTTTCGCTTGACTATACATGTTTGTAAGAGGAGTTTTGTTTTTCTTGCTTTCTCAATGAGGGTAAGAAGAGAGGAAGTAGGAAAGAAGAGAAGGTAGATTTCTGTTTGAAAATAAAATAAAATTTTAATTAGTTTGAAAGAAAAGCAAGAAGAAAAGGGTGTGTGTGTGTGTGTGTGTGTGTGTGTGTGTGTGTGTGTGTGTCTATTTGGCAAAGATATTCATTCAACTACCAGGTCGCCTTGAAGGCCACTCCCTAGTGAGTCCCATGATCCCCCAGGCATTTTGTTCAGGCCCCACCAGACAGATGTGCTGAGAGAGCTCTCTGTTCTCTATGGTTACAGGAGAATCAGCTACTGGCTAGCCCTCAACTCCACCTCCCTAAGGGGTGGCACCAGTTTGTTGTCAGGGCTTCTAGCCAATCAGAACCAGTGCCTCCTTCTGACCTGACAATATTTCAAATAGCATGTAGCCTTGGGGTAATGGCATCTGCTTTACACAGAAGCCAATAAGCACACTGCAACACTTCATGCAACATTTACTCTTAGCATAGAATCAATCAGCATCTAAACAATACTTAACAACCAGAGAATTGTGAATAATAAATGTAGAACATGTTGATCAAGCAGCTTGGAGCCCACTCCTTTCTTAGACCCTGTAACCCCTCCTAGGTAGAATAGCAGTTTGGATCCAGGAGTTCTAAGATATGTGTAGTTTGAAGCTTTGAGAGGCCAAAGCAGTGCCGCAAACTCCTGGATAAATTGGACAAAAAGGCTGAAACTCTAGAGAATTTTATTCCTTGGCATCACTGCACAGGGAATGGGGTTGGAATCTCAGCTCAGCCTGGTGTATGCATTCAACATCTGGCAAACACTAGATGTCAGGAGGTTTGACACTATCTGGTACAGATAACCAGAGACAATTATGTGGCATAATGCAGTGCTGGGTCTGGAGTCAGGAAGACCTGAGTTCAAATCTGGCCTCGGACACTTATGAGCTATGTAACCCTGGGCAAGTCACTTAACATCAGTATCTTCAACTTTAAAATAGGGATAACATCTACCTCTCAAGGGTATTGTGAGCATATAATGAGATAATATTTGTAAAGTGCTTGGCACATGGTGGTGTTATTGTTCAGTTGTTTTTAGTCATGTCTGACTCTTTGTGATCCCATTTGGTGTTTGCTTGGCAGAGATACTGGAGTAGTTTGCCACTTCCTTCTCCAATTCATTTGACAGATGAAGAAACTGAGGCAAACAGGGTTAAGTGCTTTGCCCAGGGTCACAAAGCTAGTAAGTGTCCAAGGCCAGATTCGAACTTATAAAGATGAGTCTTCCTGATTCCAAGCCCAGTACTCTTCCTACTTTGAAGCCTAACTGTCTTTGGTACATAGTAGATGCTATCTAAATGTTAGCTATTATAAACGTAATTGTTCACAGGGACTTCTGACCTCTGTCATGGTCCTGGTGTCCCTTTCTGTCCAACTTTTCTCAACACCTCTTTGTCACATCCTTTCCCCTTGAGTTTCCCCAGCCAAAAGCTCCCACTGATGCTTGAAGCAATATTGGGGGGGGGGTATTGGGGAAGGAAGCTACAAAGACTGGGGTCCACCAGATGCCACCATTGAAAATGGAACCATTAATGATTGCTCTTTGAGCCTGGCCACTTATCCAATGTTGTTGTTTCGTTGTATCTGCCTTTTCATGACCCCATTTGGGGTTTTCTTGGCAAAGATACCAGAATGGGGTTTTCCATTTCCTTCTCCAGTCTCATCCAAAGTAGACTACATCTAACAGCACAACCTCTCCCCCACCTCTCTCCATATTTTCCTTAGAGACTTTGTCATTTTATAACACAGGTGGTTGAGGATGAGTTGCTAGCAGGTGTTGCTGTGATGGGTTGTTTCCCTTTTCTCTCTATACCCTCTGTCTCTTGAGATTTAATCAGCCAGATTCTGTTAGAACAATTAGTTCCTTTTTGGTGCTAATTTAGGAATGATATAATGGCCCTTCAGGTCCATGTGCCATCTTACAAAGTTTATGTTGAGCAAAGGTTAGGAATACAATCACAATTGCTCAGAGCCCCCAGTTTGGAAAATTCCTAAAGATTTGGGTGAGGGTTAGTGCTCCGTTTTAATTTAAATTTATGTTTATTCCTAGCTAACCTTTGGCTTCTTGATAATTGATACAAAATTTCCAGTTACTATAAATGTGGATGTAAAGAAATGAGCAGAGCATGTTAGTGTCTGTTAATGGGTATTCATGGGGAAAGGAAGTTGGGAAAGCATCAGGCTTTTCCTTTGAACATCTCTCAGTTGTTGGGGTTTTTTTTTGGGGGGGGGAGGCAATTAGGGTTAAATGACTTGCCCAGGGTCACACAGCTAGTAAGTGTCAAGTGTCTGAGGCCAGACTACACCACCTAGCTGCCCCTATCTCTTAGTTCTTGTGTAGGCAGATACAACAGTTGCTTCATCCTGAATCTTCTACTTTGAGAGGTTTATAGGGGGCCAGTTGCTTTTCTAGATCTCTTCTTGGGGGGGGGGAAGCTCATCCCTCTTTTCAATGTTGACCACTGGGCATCCGCTGATTCTTTCCAGCCCAGCTTGTTGTTAGGCAAGGCTGGGGTAGCCCACGTCATTGCTGGGACTGCTCGGGTGTTTAAGTCCCTATGGTTTCAGTTTCTCAAAGACTGTATATGCCTCTTTTGAATTCCAGGACACAATTCTACCTTCTGGCTCAAAGACTGAGATGGTCACAACTCACTTCTCAGGGCTGAGAGGGGATCCCTAAGGTACCAGGCAATTCTCAAGCCTTTATTTCAAAACACTTTTCCAAAATCTAGGTAAATTATATCTGCAGCATTTGTTGGCTGACTTACTAGGCTAGTAGGTAGGGCAGCTAAGTGGCACCCTAGTGCACAGAGCTCTGGGCCCAGAGTCAGGAAGACCTGAGTTTAAATTCAGCCTCAGGCACAAGCTGGGCTACCATGGGTAAGTCACTTAGCCTGTATGCCTCAGTTTCTTCATTTGTAAAATGGGGATAATAATAGTACCTACCTCTCAGGGTTGTTGTGAGATAATAATTGTAAAGTGCTCTGCACAATGATGAGCACACAGTAGGTGTTATATAAATGTTAGCTATTATTAGTAATAATAGTAGTTATCTTGTCATAAAAAGGAAATAGGGCAGCTGGGTGGCACAGTGGATAGAGCACCGTGCCTGGTGAGTTCAAATCCAATCTCAGACACTTACTAGCTGTGTGACCCTGGGGAAATTATTTAACCTTGTTGGCCTCAGTTCCCTCATCTGTAAAATGAGCTGGAGAAGGAAATGGCAAATCAGTTCAGTGTCCCTGCTAAGAAAACACCAAATGGCCACAAAGAATCAGACTTTATTGAAATGACTGAACAACAACAAAGGAAAGAAGGTTAGTCTGACCCAAGCCATTCTTGATGAAGCCATATTGGTTCTTTGTAATCATTGCTTCCTTTTCTGGATGTTGACCATCCATCCTTTTAATGATACAATCCCATAACTTTCCCAGAAATTGAAGCCAAGCCTATTGGCCTTGAGTATGTGCAATCTATCCTCTCCACCTTTTTTAGTATCAGGACAGCATTTGCCTTTCTCCTATCCTGTGGCCCCTCTCCCATTCTCTATGATCTTTCAGAGCAATCATATGCACCAGTTCATCAAAGTCAGCTAGTTACTCTCTAACTATGTGCTCATTCTCTTGGGTATTAACTCCCTATTAGCCACATTTCCTCTCTCATTTCCAGGCCAAAGAAAACAAATAATAATAACAGCCTCCAGTGATCAACACCCAAACTATCTAGTGCTCCCCACCCTGTGCATAATAAATGCTGGAGAAAATGCTTTAGGGTAGAGAGATAGCATTCATCTCTTTCTAATTTCATTTCTTAATACTTATATTTTTGACCCATTTCACATTTCTAATTTGTTGTGGATGGCCCAGAGAGCTAGGACAGACCCTGGGTGCTCCAAATGATTCAGAGTAGGAGAGTGGCAGGGCCTGGATTTCCTTTGGGACATCACACTGACCCTAAGCTTTTTCCTTAAAACAAAAGCCCATATTTTTAATATCAATATTCTTCTGATGAGACCAGACAGCTACAAGTCATAGAATAATGAAGAATTATAGTTGTAGGTCACTCAAAGGGCAATGGGGTGGCACTTGGAAGATGTGAAATCATAACAATCTATTACCATGAAGAGATGGCATAAAGAATGTCACTAGGAGATACATGATTGGGAAAAAGATGGACCAATTATGTATTGGGAGGAAAGGATGGCCAACAAATCACTCATTGCTCCATTAATATCCAGGCAACATCAGGGGTTCTTAACCTTTTTTTAGGGGTCCTGGACTCCTCTGGCATCTGGTAAAGCTTACAGGTCCCTTCTCAGAATAATATTTTTGATGCATAACATAAAATATATAGGATTTCAAAGAAAACCAATGACAGTAAAATAGAGATATTGACATATTTTTAAAAAACAAGTTTTTAGATCCTGGGTTAAGAATCCCATATCTTGATGAAGGCCCCAAGAACTCAGGAGACTCTCTCATGGAGGACATATGGAGAAAAGACCGCTAGGATGAGAAGGCAGGGACAGGTTGTGATCTGTGTCACTGCAGGGAATATTCACATTATTCAGATCACAGAGCAATCAAAGTTTTGAAATATTGAGTTACATGGTAGGAGAGGTGAATCGAATCCCATTTTTCAGCAGACGGCTATCCAATTTTCCCAATCACCTTTATTATATAATCAATCCCATTCCCAGGGTTTTGTGATCATGGTTGTGTCAAACACATATCTTTTATTGCAATTGTTTCTAGTTCATGGTTATCTAATATGTCCTACTGATTTTTTTTTTTTTTTTAGTGAGGCAATTGGGGTTAAGTGACTTGCCCAGGGTCACACAGCTAGTAATTGTTATGTGTCTGAGGCCGGATTTGAACTCAGGTACTCCTGACTCCAGGGCCGGTGCTCTATCCACTGCACCACCTAGCTGCCCCTGTCCTACTGATTTTTTTTTTTTTTAGTGAGGCAATTGGGGTTAAGTGACTTGCTCAGGGTCACACAGCTAGTAAGTGTTAAGTGTCTGAGGCCGGACCTGAACTCAGGTACTCCTGACTCCAGGGCCGGTGCTCTATCCACTGTGCCACCTAGCTGCCCCTGTCCTACTGATTTTTAAAAATTCTATTTACATCCAATCCCAGATAGTTTTGATAATGATGGGTTTCGAATAATTTTCATAATTTCTTGATCATTTGATTTGACATATAAATTTTGACATGACTTCATCTGATTCTGTAATCTCATAAAAAGTTTTGTTGATATTTTATTAAATACCAATGAGAGACAGCACGGCAAAGTAAAGAAAGCACTAGGCAAGGAGCCAGGAAGAACTGGGTTCTGGTTCTAACATGGCCCTGGGCAATGCTTCAGGCAACTCACTTGAGACTAAAAGTTTCATTGACATAGGAACTTCCTCGATGAAAGGACCCACCATTGATGAAATCATAGATACAGTTTAAAAAAAGAAACACCATGCTCAGCACTGTACTGTATGCTGGAGATTCCAAGACAACAGAAAACAGCTCTTGCCTGCCAGGAGGCAATTCCCTTGGATGCTGGGCTCAGGGCACATTCATGCCCATCTCTACCAGCACCTGCATCTCTACTCTACAGTGACCACTAATGCTCTCTGTGACAGACTCTGGGGTTTGTTTTTGTTGTTGTGTTTAAACTAGAGGCTATTCGGAGATCATATACACCACAAAGTTGGCAACACTCCCAAGTACCCCTGAACCAGATTAAAATGTGTTGTGTGCTTTCCCATCTTCCTTGGCCCTTTGGCGGTTTCTCAGTCTCTCGGGCCCTGCGCTGCCCCTCGTCCCACTGCTGCCACCGCCACCATGCCCTAAAAAATCGAGGAAATAAAAGACTTCTTGCTCACAGCCAGGCGAAAGGATGCCAAATCTGTCAAGATCGAGAAAAACAAGGACAATGTGAAGTTTAAGGTTCACTGCAGCAAGTACCTGTACACCTTGGTCATCACAAAGAGAAGGCAGAGAAACTTAAGCAGTCCTTGCCTCCTGGTTTGACTGTGAAGGAATCATTCAATGTTGCACCTGTATTAAAATGTGTTTAAATAAATAAATGAAATGAAATGTATTGTTGTTAAGTCGACCCCATTTGGGATTTTCTTGGCAAAGATGCTAGAGTGGTTTGTCCTTTCCTTCTCCAGCTCATTTTACAGATGAGGAAATTGAGGCACACAGGGATTAAGTGACTTGCCCAGGGTCACACAGCTAGTAAGTGCAGGCCAAGCACTCCATCCACTGCTGTCCACGATTTAAATATAATTGGGAAATATTTCACATCATAAATAAAAAATTAATAGAATATAGATAATATTAATACATGGTTTCCTAAATCAGTATTCAGCCCACACAAATCCTCATGCGTGATATCATGCCCTCTGTTTCTATTTAAGTTTGACAGCATTGATGTAGTCTATATCCCTCATTTTTCAGATAACAAAAATGAGGCCCAGACAGATTAAGTATTGAGTACAAGATTACACAGGTAGTAAGCACCCTAGCAAGTATTCATTGGAAAGCAGGTCTTCTGACTCCAAATGCAATGTGCTTCCTACCATGAGGTCTTGCAAGATTATCAGCAAGTCAATGAAAATGAGAATTGTTGCAATAAAGGAGGCTTTTGCTGACTCTGGTCGTGTTTTCCACATGCAGCAGCTACCACCAGCCAGGACTTAAAGATCCCTCTACCTGGGGCAGAGGGTGGCTCTCTTGACACCTTTCTACAATCAAATAGTCAATTCTCTCCCATTCTTAAAAACCCTTCATTAGATCCTGCCTTGAGATTCCATATCTCCCCTCTGTCCCTCAGCCAAATTCTTAGAGGAAGCCACTTATAAGATGCCTATACTTCTTCTCTTCATGCTCATTGATCAACCTCCCGCCAGGTGGTCTCCAACCTTGTGAATCAACTGAAACCACTCACTCCAAAGTCACCGGTGATCTCTTATTTGCCAAATCCAATGGTCTCTTCTTAATCCTTCGTGATATCTCTGCAGCATTTGACCCCATCAATCATTCTCTCCTCTCTGACTTTTCATGACAATACCTTTCTGGTTCTTCTCTTACCTCTCCAACCATTCTTTGATTGCCATTGCTCTCTGATCATCCATATCATAACACTGGGTATACCACAAGGTCCTTCCCTGGGTCCACTTCTCTTCTCTCTTATTTGGTGATATCATTAACTCCCTTGGGTTTAATTATTGTCTCTAATGACTCTGAGACAACATGGTATAGTAAAGAACTCTGAGCTTGGAATCAGGAAGACCTGGGTTACACTACTTCCTTGCATGCCTTGCTAGTTTTGTGACCCTCTCGGGACACAGTCTCCCTGGGCCACATTTTCCTCATCTATAAAATGAGACAGTTCAACTCAATCACTTCTTTTTTTGTTGTTTTTTTTTTTTTGGGGGGGGGGTGAGGCAATTGGGGTTAAATGATTTGCCCAGAGTCACACAGCTAGTAAGTGTCAAGGGTCTGAGGTCGGATTTGAACTCAGGTCCTCCTGAATCCAGGGCCAGTGCTCTATCCACTGCGCCACCTAGCTGCCCCTAATTCAATCACTTCTATGGTCCCTTACAGCTCTGATGCTCTGATCCTATGACTCTGATGAGGTCATATGGTGAGAAAGTAAGGGAACATATAATAAACCCTGGTATCTTCTGTTCTTCTCAAGAACAAACCCCAAATCTGAAATCATTTTAGAAAGAAATTTATCAGGTTGTTCGGCAGTGGAAAGCAAGCTGGAACAGGGGTGTGGTTCCCTCTCATCCAGGCTCCAGAAAGTTTATATTATATAAGATTTAGACAAGAGGGCCCACATACAAACCACGTGTATGCCGTTAAGCAATTTTGCCAAGAGGGCAACTTAAAAGCAAGGTACATTCAGAGAGACAGCAGTAAAAATAAAATTTTGGCGAATCCAAAACCCAAAAGGAAACAAAAACACAAATTTGGGTGGGTCCCAAACAAGACCTGGGTGAGGAGCCCCAAAACAAGAGTGTTTGGATGGACCTAGTACCTGTGGAACCCCAAAATTCCTTGTTGCTATTTCTGGTATTCCTGGAGAGTTACTGAGGTCAGGGTGACATTTATGGGTTCAAACAATCTCTAGTCACATAAAGTTAAGTTCAAACAATATCAATAAATGATAAATAATAATCCATACCTGACTCAGCTTTGCAACTCTGCTGTCATCTTCATCTCCCCACTCTTACTTTTCCTACATCTCCAACCACTGGCCAAATCTGGTCATTTCCACCTCTATAGCCTGTCTCACTTCATTCCCCTTTTCTTTACCCACATGCCTGCCACCCTATGTGATGACAAAAGTTTCTTCTAACAATAAAATTCCATTATTCTAAGTTTATGGGATGCCACAGCCAAAGGACTCATCACCTCTCATCCAATCGATTGCAGTAGCCTCCTTATTGATCTCCCTACCTCCACCACCCAACTGTCATTTTCCTAAACCATAGGTCTGACTATGCCATTCCTTCATTCAATAAATTTCGAAGGCTCCTTTTGTCTCTAATCAAATATTAACTGTTCTGTTAGACGTGTAAAACCCTTTACAATCTTCCCCGATCCACCTTTGCAGCCTCATTACACACACTGCTCCTCTTTACATTCTCCAGAGTTCAGCCACACCGGTCTTGTTATTGCCGCTCGGTCATGGTGTTCCACTCTGCCATATGCATGAACTGTTCCCTCTTCCTCCTCCATTTCTCAGACTCCTAAGAGATTCCACTTAGAGACCACACACTGCAAGAAGCCTCTTCTGTTGTCCTCGCCAGGTCAGGCCTTCCTCCACTGCCAAATCACCTTATATCAATTTGGACTATATTTGGTCTCTACCAATACATGATCTCACCTGATAAAATGCAAACTCCTTGTGGGCAGGGACTGATTTGTTTTTTGTTTTTGTATTTCCAGGCACAGGGCCTGAAGCACAGCAGGTGGTTGATTAATTTTTTGCTTGTTTGGTTGGTTGGGCTTTTTGCTGGGCAATGAGGGTTAGGTGACTTGCCCAGCTCAAACAGCTAGTGTCTGAGGCCTCATTTGAACTCAGATTCTCCTGAATCCAGGGCCGGTGCTTTATCCACTGTGCCACCTAGCGGCCCCTTGGTGGCTGATTAATTGATAGTTATATTTTCTGTTGCTGTTGAATGAATTACATAGGTGAAATGCAAAGCAAGTTCTACCTAACATAAATTCACAGTTTCACATGCATGCCCCCGTTTCTGTTTTACAATGTTTGGGGAAATGTCACACAGAGGAATGATTAGATTTATTCTATTCGGTCCCAGAGGGACCCAATGAGTGAAAGTTTCAAAGAGGCCAATTTAAGTTTGATATGTGTCAGTCATCAGGTCTTCATAAAGCACCTACTATGTGCCAGACACTGTGCCAAGGGCTGAGGACACAAAGAAAGGCAAAAAAAAAAAAAGTCCCTGCTCTCAAGAAGCTCAAAGTCTAATGGGGAGACAACATTTGAACAATGAGGCTACAACAAGATACATACAGAGTAAATCAAGGGCCTCAGAGGGAAGGTACTAAGATGGAGGAGGACACAGAAAGGCTCCATGCAGAAGGCAGGACTCTAGATGAAGCTGGAAGGAAGGGATAAGCAGGGAGAACACTCCCGGTGTGGGGGAAAGCCCGTGAAAATGTTCCTTCAAGAGATGGAGCCAGGATCACTGCATCAGGAAGTACACGGAGGCAAGTAAGATGTAAGAAGACTAGAGAGGGAGGTGATGAAGGGTTTTCTGTTTGATCATAGGGGTGATAGGGAGCCACGGAAATGTGTCCTTTAGGAGGCAACTCAAGCTGATCTACATTTTAGGAAGATCAATTTCACAGCTGAATGGAGGATGGATTGGAGGGGAGAGAGACCTGAGGCAGAGAGACCCGCGGGCAGCTATCACAGCAGTCTAGGCAGGAGGCGAGGAGGGTCTCACTGTCAGAGGAGAGATGGTCAAGACTCTGAGAGGAGGAAAGTGAGGAACATCCGAAGGAAAGAAGGGCAAATGCCTGTCCTTTTTTCAGAAAAGAGAAGGCAACAATCTACAAGGGACAGGCCAGCGAACTTTACTTTGATTCCCGGAAAAAAAAAATGGTTTTTCAAACATCTAGAGAAGGAAACAATGGCTAGAATGTAAGATCCTTGAGGACAAGGAGTGGTTTTGCTTTTCTCTTTACATCCCCATCACTTTGTACAATTCCTGGCACATAGTAAGCACTTAATTAAAAGTGCTTGTTAAGGGGATTTCCGGGGCAGAGCCAAGATGGTGGAGGAGAGGCAGTGAGCTCCCGAACTCATGACACAATCGCTCCAAAAACCATCCAAATAATGCCATAGGAAACTGCCTGGAGCAGCAAAAACCACAGAAGAATGTGCTGAAATCATCTTCTAACCAAGAACGGCTTGGAAGGTCAGAAGGAGGGAGCTGCTTTGCTGATACAGGAGTTGGGCCCAACCCCACAGTCACCCTGACACAGATCCAGTCTCAGGAAGTCCTCACCAGAGAAGCAGACCCCCAGAGCCTCTGAATCAGCTGAAGCACCAGTGTCGTCTGGAACTAAGCTCACAGTCTGGTGAGTGGGCTGAGCCCTGGGCAGGGGGGAGACTACAGGGCTCTATGCTGGTGCTAAGGCAGAACTTGGATTTTACACCCCTGCTGAGAACCAGGAGGTAGGCTCCAGTAGAAGTGGCCCAGGTGGGGGAGGGGCACAGGCTCGTCAGAGCTAACAACCACAACACACAAAGCTGGTTGATTAGCAAGTTGGTCTGGGGTCATCTAAGGACCAGGAAACAGGCCGGGGAGTGAAGAACCTGATTCTCCTTAAATCATACCACCTGAGACTTCTTAAGCTTGGGATACTGCAGCCTGGAAACAGTGCCCCACTTTAAGGAGCTAAAAGTCTAGTAAAAGAAAGGCAAGATGAGCTGACAGAAAAAGGTGAGGACCATGGAAAGTTTCTTCAGTAACAAAGAAGACCAAGGGGCACCCTCAGAGGAAGATGTCAACATCAGAGCCCCTATATCTAAAGCTTCCAAGAAAAATATGAATTGGTCTCAGGCCATAGAGGTGCTCAAAAAGGACTTTGGGCCAAGATGGCGGAGAGGAAGCAGCAAACTGCCTGAGCTCTCCTTCTGTTCCCTCAAAAAGAACATTAAATCAAGCCTCTGGACGGATTCTGAAACTACAGAACCTGCAAAGGGACAGAGAGACACATTCCTCCAACCAGAGATAATTTAAAAGACTTCAGCAAAAGGTCGGTCTGACTCGGGCAAAAGGGAGGCCCAGCGCAGGGCAGCAACCCAGCGCCGAGGGGGTCAGGGCAAGTCAGCAGGAGCTGCAGGCCACAGCCAAACAACTGAGGCCCCTGGAACCTGGTTCAAAAATCTAGTGGCCAAGAAGGACAGTGAAAAAACCTACCTGCACTGGCCAGGAGGGCGACAAACGGGTCAGGAGGGAACAGATGCCAGGAGCGGGCGCCTGGCTGGCCGAGCGCACCCAGACAGGAAGTGCAGGGCGGGGGATCTCCACACACCATAAAGGCCTCAGAGTAAAAGCCCGGTCACACAGCACCTATACCCCAGCACAAGAAGCCCAAAACAGGGACTCTGGTGCCCCGAGAGCAGACCTCAACTTAAAAAATAAATAAATAAGCTGCAATAATGAGTAAGAAGCAAAAAAGAGCCCTCTCCATTGAGAGCTTCTGTATCAATAGGGAAGAAGCCAACGCAAACTCAGATGAGAACAATACCCTCAAATTGCCTACATCTGAAGCCTCATGAGGGAAGGTGAATTGGTCTCAGGAACAAAAAGCCTTCCTGGAGGAGCTCAAAAAGGATTTTAAAAATCAATTGAGAGAGGTAGAAGAAAAAATGGGGAGAGAAATGAAAGCAAAACAAGAAAACTATGAAAAAAGAATCAGCAGCTTGGAAAAGGAAGCACAAAGATTGACTGGCCAAATGGAAAAAAAGTGCATAATTTCACTGAAGAAAACAATGCCTTAAAAATTCAGTTGGCCAAATGGAAAAAAAGGTGAATAATCTCATTGAAGAAAACACTGCCTTAAAAAATTCACTTGGCCAAATGGAAAAAAAGGTGCATAATCTTACTGAAGAAAACAATGCTTTAAAAATTAAAATTGGACACTTGGAAGATAAGGAATCCATGAGACACCAGGAATCAGTCAAGTAAAATCAAAAGAATGAAAAAATAGAAGAAAATGTGAAATACCTCATTGGAAAGACAACTAATCTGGAAAAAAGATCGAGGAGAGACAATTTGAGAATCATTGGACTGCCTGAAAACCATGACCAGAAAAAGAATCTAGACACCATATTCCAGGAAGTTATTAAGGAGAACTGCCCTGATATCATAGAATCAGAGGATAAAATCATCATTGAAAGAATCCACCAATCACCTCCTGAAAGAGACCCCAAAAGGAAAACTCTGAGGAATATTGTAGCCAAATTCCAGAATTATCAGGTGAAGGAGAAAATACTCCAAGCAGTCAGAAAGAAGCAATTTAAATATCATGGAGCCACAATCAGGATTGCTCAGGACCTGGCAGCTTCAACATTAAAGGACCGCAAGGCTTGGAATATGATATTCCGGAAGGCAAAGGAGCTTGGATGGCAGCCAAGAATCTATTACCCAGCAAAAATGTGCATTCTTTTTCAGGGGAAAAGATGGACATTTAATGACATTGGGGACTTTCAATCTTTCCTGGTGAAAAGACCAGAACTGAATAGAAAATTTGATCTCAACATACAAGACTCAAGAGAAGTTTAAAAAGGTAAACGGAGGGGGAGAAGAAAAAAAGGTTACCCTATTAGGTTAAACTGTTTATATCCCTACATGGGAAGATAATACTCATAACTCTTAAGAACTGTAAATGTATTTGGGCAGAGAGAAGGACTTTACACAGAGGGTATAAATATAAATTTTCTTTGATGTGATGATACAAAAAAAAAATTTTAAGGGGTTAAAAAGGGAGTCTATGGGGAGGAGAGGAAAGGGGAGGTGGAAGGGGATGAATTATATCATATGAAGAGGTGAAAAAAACCTATTACAATAGAGGGAAAGAAAGGAGGGGTGAACATTGTTTCAACCCTATTCTCATTAGATTTGATTCAAAGAGGGAATAACATATACGTTCATTGGGATAAAGAAAAAGGACTTTGAAGATAAAGTTAGAGAGGTGAAGGAAAAAATGGAAAGAGAAATGAGGGAGATGCAGGAAAGACTTGAGGAAAATGTCAACAGCTTGAAAAGTCAAATTGGCCAAATGGAAAAGGAGGTACAAAAGCTCTCTGATGAAAATAATTGCCTAAGAATGGGGATTGAACAAATGGAAGCCAGTGACTTTATGAGAAACCAAGACACAATAAAGCAAATCCAAATGAATAAAAAAATAGAGGGCAATATGAAATATCTTCTGGGAAAAACTGCTGACCTGGAAAATAGGTCCAGGAGAGATAATTTGAAAATTATTGTTCTACCTGAAAACCATGATCAAGGAAAGAGCTTAAACATCATCTTCCAAGATATTCTCAGGGAAAATTGCCCTGAAATTCTAGAAGAAGCTAAAATAGAAATTGAAAGAATCTACCGATCACCTCCAGAAAGAAATCCCAAAATGAAAACTCCTAGGAATATTATAGCCAAATTCCAGAGCTCTCAGGTCAAGGAGAAAATATTGCAAGCTGCCAAAAAGAAAGAATTCAAGTACTGTGGAGCCCCAGTCAGGATAGCACAAGATCTAGCAGCTTCTACATTAAAGGACCAGAGGGCATGGAATATGATATTCCAGAGGGCAAAGGAATTGGGATTACAACTAAGAATCACCTACCCAGCAAAACTCATCATAATCTTTCAGTGGAAAAAATGGGACTTTAGTGAAAAAGACTTTCAGATATTTGTGATGAAAAGACCTGAACTGAATGGCAAATTTGACTTTCAAATACCAGACCCTAGAGAACCATAAAAAAATTGGAGCTGGGGGACGTACCTGGATGACTGTCTTGTGTCTGAGGCCAGGTTTTGGCTGGGATCCCCCTGGGTCCAAGGGGTGATGCTTTGTCCACTGTGTCACTTAGCTAGGTGATGACATCTTTAGGGTTAAATTGAGGAGTGAAGGGAATTCACTGGGGGAGGGGAAAGGGCAGAGGTGAAATCCTACATGAAAGAAACAGGAAAAGGCTTATGAAGTAGGGAAAGAGATTGGGAGAAGAATAGGGCAGTAAATGAATTTTACACTCATCAGAAAAGGCTCAAAGACCTTAAACTCATCAGAGCTGCCTCAAGGAGGGACTAACAAACACACCCAACTGGGTGGAGTAATCTATTTAATCTGGGCAGTAAATGAGCCTAACACTCAACAGAATTGGCTCAAAGACCTCAATCTCATTAGAATTGGTTCAAGGAGGGAACAATGTACACACTCAACTGGGTGGAGAAAGGAAACCAAGAGAGAAGTTCTTGAACTTCTCATGGGGAGGAGGCATGGCACAGATGTGTTATTCTCTGAGATACCTATCTCCTCTAGCAGGAGACAGGCAAATACTTTTTTTGGTTTTTGTTTTATTTAGGCAATTGGGGTTAAGTGACTTGCCCAGGGTCACACAGCTAGTACGTGTTAAGCGTCTGAAGCCAGATTTGAACTCAGGTACTCCTGAATCCAGGGCCCGTGCTCTATCCACTGCGCCACCCAGCTACCCCTCAGGCAAATACTTTTATAGAGGAATGATTGTGGTCTGGTGGGGTGATCATCTGACTGAAAAGTTCCTTTATAGGGTATGTGTTGTCTTCCCCCATTAGATTGTAAACTCCTTGAGGCCAGGGACTTTCTCCTTGTAAGTGTATCCCTAGTGCTTTTTTTGTTGTTTAATTTAATAAATGCTTCTTACCTTGAAAAAAAAAAAAAGAGTGCTTGTTGAGGGGCAGCTAGGTGGTGCAGTAGATACAGCACCAGCTCTGGAGTCAGGAGGACCTGAGTTCAAATCCAGCCTCAGACACTTAACACTTACTAGCTATGTGACCCCAGGCAAGTCACTTAACCCCAATTGCTTCATCAGAAAAAAAAAATAAGGAAAAAGTGTTTGTTGATTGATTAATTAAAAAGAGTCATCAAGACCACCAAAAATAGCTCATGACTAACTTTATTTCCTTCTTTGACAGGTTCTGTCACTCAGTTGTTTTTTCAGTCATGTCCAACTCTCTGTGACACCATCTGGGGTTTTCCTAAGAAACTGAGACAAATGGGGTTAAATGACTTGCCCAGGGTTACACAGCAAGTCACTTATCCCTATTAGCATCAGTTTCTTCATCTGCAAAATGAGCTGGAGAAGGAAATTGCAAACCCCTCCAGTATCTTTGCCAAGAAAACCCCAGGTGGTGTCACAAAGAGTCAGAGATATGACTAATTGACAAAAAAGTGGGCTGGGTTGCCTCAAAAGCTAGAGAATTCTTCATCTCTGGATATCTCCAAACAGAGGGTGGATGACTGCCTGTCTGGTATGTTATAATGAGGATTCCTTTTCAGGTGCGAATTCAACTAGATTCCTTCCAATTATAGAATTCCTTTCTTTGGTGGAGTCCCATCTCTTCTCTGAGCTTCTGTTGCCTCATCTGTAAAATGGGCATAATAATACTTGCACCGCCTACCTCCATCAATCAACAGGCATTCAACAAGGATGCCGGGCCCTGTGCTAAGCACTGCGGGTACAAAGAAAGGCAAAAGCAACCTCTCGGGATTCTTGGGGAGAAAGCACTTTCTAAACCATGAAGCACTACAGAAATAAAAGTTGGGATTATTCTTACTTCTGTTTTCAGCCTTAACCACTTGTCTGGGTAATGAATTCCCTAGGCCAATTCTCCAAAGTGTGCTACAATGCTTCCTTTCATTTTTCCCTCAACTCAGCTCTCTCTATCATCAAGGGGGGCCCTAAGCCTTCTGGTATAATGGGATCACATAAACAAAGCCCACCTCCTTCAGGATCTTGTAGAGATCAACCACATCCCTTCTCTGCTTTCATAGGAAGCCAGACTGAGCATCTGAAATCATTTCAGTCTGGCTCTGATCACATTAGGTTTCCTTTTCTAGACTTTCTTTTTTCAACAACATGCAAGGAAACTTAGAGATTTTCTGAATAATGTTTACAATGAAAATACAATCACAAAATTAGAAAAGTTGGAAGGGTCCTCAGAGGCCACCCAGACTGATATAAAGCCCCTAAAGCATCTCCACTCCAACATACCTCTAAATCTTTTTGTTTTGTTTTGTTTTGTGGGGTAATAAGGGTTAAGTGACTTGCCCAGCGTCACATAGCCAGTAAATGTCAAGTGTCTGAGGCAGGATTTGAACTCAGGTCCTCCTGAACCCAGGGCCAGTGCTTTATCCACTGCACCACCTAGATACCCCCCTACCTCTAAGTCTTAATATTTTAAACACCAGCCTTCCAAGAGGGTACAGTAGAAGCTACAAGCTGCTGCATTCTGTTTCAAGTATTTGTTGATGCTCATTGTGACTCTTTGTGTTTTAAAATTTCTTTTGTGCAAAGAAAATAAATAGCCGTCCCATACCTGATTCACATTGCTCACTAAGTACCATTTTGTGTCTTCCCTTTTGGGAAACTACACATGAGTCAAATATAATCTATAAATGGTGTTTGTCTGGTGTTCCAAGGTGGGGATATAAAGAAACAGAATATAAGAATAGAAACCCGCTCATCTTCCTACTCGTCAAGGCCTGCTCCCCTAGAGTTAAACCCAGTTAGCAGATGTATAGATCCAGAGCAAAAGAGGACATAGGAAGAAGGCACATTTGCCTTTCTTTTGAAAGAAACAAAGTGAAAAGCAGCATGCTTCAGTCTGCATTCCATCAATATCAGTTCTTTCTTTGGAGGTGGATAGCACACTTCCTCATTAGTCCTTTGGGATTGTCTTGGATCATTGTATTGTTGAGAATAGTCAAGTCATTCACAGTTCTTCATAAAACAACATCGCTGTCTCTGTGCACATTGTACTCTTGGTTCTGTTCTATATATCATTTCATACATGTCTTTCCAGGCCTTTCTGGAATCATCCTGCTTGTCATTTCTTATAGCACAATAATATTCCATTTCAATAATATACCACTGCTCGTTTAGCCATTACCCAGCTGATGGGCATTCCTTTGATTTCTAATTCTTAGCCACCACAAAAGAGCTGCTATAAATATTTCTGTACAAATAGGTCTTTTTCTCTTTTGGGGGATGTCTTTGTGATATTAACCTAGCAGTGGTATTGCTGGATCAAAGAGTATACACAATTCTATAGCCCTTTGGGCATAGTTACAAATTTGTCTCCAGAATGGTTGGATGCATTCAGAACTCCACCAGCGGAGGATTAGTGTGAGAAACCCTATTTAAAATTTTCTGGGACTCAGGGTTAAAGAAATATCAAAGGTCTTTATTTACATTCTCTCAAGAATGGGCCCATTCCCTGATGGAATGGTGGCAAAACTTGGGCCCCTGAGCCCTTTTATCCCTTAACAGGGCTGACCCCTCCCTTCTTCCACAGTTACAATCTATTGGAAAAGACACTGACTCAAAAAACTAGCCAATCAGAACGCAGTGTAGTCAATGGGGGGAGGTGACACAGAGACAGCCCTCTAAACTCCTCCCCCACGTGACCAGCCTTGGGTCTTACTCATCAAGTTCACTGGGGAGGGGGAGGGGAGGCAGCCCCTTTTTAGACTTGGAGGAGCCCCTGTTTGTGAATTTTCAACTTTTGAGGGGGGGCCCACATTTCCCACAATTAGTGTCCCAGTTTTCCCACACCCCCTCCAACTTCCCACATTTTCCTTTTTTGTTATATGTACCATTCTGATAGATATGAGGTGGTACCTCAGAGTTGTTTTAATTTGCATTTTTCTAATCAATCATGACTTAGAGAGGACCTGGTTTTAAACCTTACTTCTAACACCTACTTCTGTGACCTTGGACAAGTCATGTATGAGAACATAATTATTAGTAATCAATTTCTCAGGGGACCTAGGGACCAGTCCTTTCTCAATGCCCCATATCCTCCACTCCAGAAAGTCCAGTGTCCTTGAGAGACTTTATCAAATCTCATATGGGACAAACCCGAGGGAACAAAAGGAATGGAGATAGATTCTTTTGTCTAGATTGCAGGAGTACTGATGGAGTTAACTCACACCTAATGAACTTTGCCTTGAACAATTTGAGTGAAGGGATTTTGCTGTTGTCATCCCTAGAGTTCATTACAATAGAGACCCCCTTCAAGTCAAGTCAACCAATAGATTTGAACCAATTAGATGTGTTTGATGTATAATGACCCAATTAGCTTTGATCAATGTATAATGACCTGCCTCTATCAAAAGAGGATCAAAAACCCTTTGGAAAGCACCACAAGGGTGCTTTTTAGGAGGGGCTAACCAGCATGCTAAAGTTCTCTCCCTGCCACCACTATCACTGAAACCATGAGAAGTTAGGGAAACACAAGATCAATCTTTTACTTGTATAATATTGATAATTAATATATGCTTACCCAAAACTGGTGCCTATAATAATTATATTTCAGTGCAACACATATAACCAACCTCCACAGCCACTATTTCCTCATCTGTGAAATGAGGAGGCTAGACTTGATGGCTTCTGAGTTCCTTAAGATTATGGGAACCCCATTTTATAGATGAGGAAAGTTGAGTCCTGAGAAGGAAGGAGATAACAGAAGAGTGAGGTTAGTATCAGCTTGAACTGGGTTTGAATTCTGATTCTTCCACTTCTTTGTGACACTGTGATAAGTAAATCATTTCTCTCTAAATATCACTTTCCTCATCTGAAAAATTAGAAATTTGGATCGTATGACCTGTAAAGTCTTTTCTAGACCTGAATCTATGATTAGGTTAAAAAGGCTTTTGAGTTTTTCTGGTCTACAGGAATCAAAGGCAAAACCCTGGGGGAAATCCATCTTAATCATCCCAAAAAGCAGATGAGGAAGCTGTCCAAAAAAAAAAATACATCAAGTGGATGGTTAGAGAGATAACAGAAGTAGCAGGAGACTGACACTTAAGACCAAGGCATGAGAGATTATGAAACAATGGTATTGTCTGCCATTCCCCAGAGAGATCAAGAATAATGAGAACTGAAAGGGAGGGGGCAGCTAGGTGGCATAGTAGATAAAGCACTGGACTTGGATTCAGGCTGACCTGAGTTCAAATCCAGCCTCAGACACTTGACACTTAACTAGCTGTGTGACCCTGGGAAAGTCACTTAACCCTCATTGCCCTGCCTCCCCCCCAAAAAAAAGAACTGAAAAGGAAAAAAAAAAAATTCCATTGCAGTTGGCAATTTGGAAAGGCTTTTTTTGTTTGTTTGGTTGGTTTTGTTGGGTTTTTTTGGTTTTGCCATGGGGGCTTTTAAGAGAATTAATTCAGTGTAATGGGGAGAAGAGAAGCCATATTACAAGGGGTGGTGAGGAAGTAGAACCATTAAGTGTAGACAAAATTAGAGACAACTTTATAAACATGGGCTAGTTCCATTATTAGACATGGGAAGGAAGTCAAAGACAGGAAAAGATCCCATATATTCTAAAATATACACAGCAACACACTTTTGTGACAATTAAAAAAAAACTGGAAATAAAATTGATTGGCTGAACAAATTGTGATATATGAACATAATATAGTTAAGAAGCAACAAATAAGGAAATATTGAATGTGAGGAAATGGGGGTTGGGTTCCTCTCAATCTGGACCTGTTTAAAAGGTCTACCCCCTCCCCCCCTCCCTCCCCTTCCCAGCAAACAAAGTCTCATGATGCAGGGAAATCCTAGGCTGGTCACAATTAGATCTGCTCCTGAGCTGTGTCCATGTGGGGGAAGAGTTGAAGAATTGTCCCTGTATCACCTCCCTCCCCCTCACCCCCCATTGGCTAAGGAATACTGCGTTCTGATTAGCTAGTTTTTGGCATGGGGATTGTAATCCTTGAATAATTGGTGAAGAAGGGGAGGGGCCAGTTGTGTTAGGAGATAAAAAGGCCTGTGAGCCTCCATTTTGTTGTTCACTCCACTAGGGGGTGGCCTGTTCTCATGAGAATGACAATAAATGAGCCTTTGATACATCCCTAACACTAAGTTCCAAAAGTTATTGGGGTGATATTTTTCACACTGAAGCATGAGAAGATTTGTGTGAACTGATACAGGGGGAAGAAAGGGAACCATAGACAATATTGGCCATGGTCATGTAGATGAAACAACACTAAAAGCAGTCAAAGTCTGATTAATTGCAATGACTGGTGTTATAAGGTCCAGGAGAAATTGAACCATAATAAAACATCTCCTCCTCCCAATAGATAGGTGGGGGGCTCCAAGAGCAGAGTGCTGCATACATTTTCAGACCTATATGTTATGTCCCTTGGCTTTGCTTAGCTATTTGGGTTGGTTTGTTGTTTTTTTAAACAAAAGGAAAGGTTCCAGGTAAGGAAGAGGAAGGGATACAGTAGATATATTGAGAATGGCTGTGATACAAAAAAGGGCATCAATAAACTATGGATAGATGGGTGGATGGATGGACGGACAAATGGACTGATGGATGGATGGATAAGTAAATATGAATAGTTTTAGGTAGCATAAGTATCATCTTCATTTTACAGATGATAAGACTATCCCCCACACCAAGCATGCACTCCCTCCTTACCTCTGGTTCCCTTCAAAATTAACTCTATTGCTACTTTCACCTGAAAGTTTTCCTGATCCACCTAGCTGCTAGTGCATGTGTTTATACATGTACATGCTATCTCACCCATTAGGATGTAAACTCCTTGAGGGCAGGGACTGTATCTTTCTGCTTGCATTTGTATTCCCAGCACTTAACACAGTGTCCAGCACATAGTAAGTACTTAATAAATGTCGATTTCTTGAATGAGGGTCAGAGAAGTTAAGCAATTTGTCCAAGTTTGCCCAGCTTAGTATGTGCCAGAACCAGAATCCTAACCCAGGTCCTCAAACCCAAAGTTGCCAAGTTCCTACTGGGAACATTAGAATCCTCATATACTTGCAGATGAACTTCACCAATAAACAGACTCCTTGAGAGCCTCCTATGCACCTCATTACTCTGAGAAGTTTTCTAGGCTAAGCCCTGCTTTGTTGCTAGGCAGGGTGAGTCATAGCCCTTCTTTTCTGGAGTGTCATACAAAAAACTGACTAAGAATAGGGCCAACACACTGGAAACACCAGAATTTCCTCCTTGTTTGTGCTCACAGTTGTCCTGGAGGCACCTGTGGCTATTTTTAGACTTCTTGTCATCTTTTATTCATTTGACAAATATTTATTGAATGCCTACTGGGAGGAAGGTATCTGATGACCCCTTCTAAGGGCAGAGGCCTTTCATCCAGGTCCAGAGATAGCAGATCATTGTCTGCCTACCAAGGTCATGTTGCTGTTTGAGGGTAGGCCAGCCCATTCTGGGTTGGATCCCTGGAAACCTTCATTTGGGAGTCCATCAAGCAAGCCCATGAATATTTACATTGGAAAGCAGGGCCTTGAAAAATGGGCGTCTCCTTCTTTGTTATCTCTGGCCATGGCCCAGAAGAAACACTGATCAGGGAGGAGCTAGAGGCAGATTCTACCAAGTGTCATACCTTACAGAAAAGAACTTCAGAGATCACATTCCACACCAGATCCAAGAATTACAATGATGTCATAAGAAGCCTTCTTTTAACAACTCATTTCTTGGGTGTTAAAAAAAAAAATCTCCACTCACCCTGGTCAATGAGGCAAACTCAGGAAAAGAAAAGTAAAAGTATTTGGTTTAGCACACCAAGGCAGCAAGCAGTGGGGTGAGGCCATCCCCTATTCAAGCTGCCCTTTGCTTTTATGGGTAGGAGTAAATAAATAGATTCTACATAAAGTCAAAAGGATGTTGATTGTTCAATGAAGAGATTGGCTTAGTGTTGCCTGCCTCATAACAGTATCATAGGGAGATGGGATTGGTGCACACACCAAGGGTATTTCCAGAGGACCATCTCCTGCAGGCTAGCTGTGCACACATCCAAAGCCTAAACAAGGTTCAAAGGTGGGGTCATTCATTATTGTTGTTGTTTGTCCTTTGTTCTCCAATAGGACCATGACAGATGCCAGGACTTGCAATGAATTGGATTTAAGTGAGGGAGGGCTGTGCAAGGTCACCAGCCTCATTCTTTCCTCCAGAGCCATCTGGGTCATGACAAGATAGATAGATAGAGATAGAGATAGAGATAGAGATAGAGATAGAGATAGAGATAGAGATAGAGATAGAGATAGAGACAGAGACAGAGACAGAGACAGAGACAGAGACAGAGACAGAGATGAGAGAGATAGAGATAGAGGTCAGGATGACTGGAGATGGCCCTGGATGTTTAAGGCAATTGGGGTTAAGTGACTTGCCCAGGGTCACACAGCTGGTAAGAGTCTGAGGTGAGATTTGGACTCAGGTCCTCATGATTCCAGGGCCAGTGCTTTATCCACTGTACCACTGAACTGCCCCAGGGTCATTCACACAGTCTCTGACAATCTGACTTTGCACCATATCCCACTTTGGGACTAGCCATACTCATGGTGCAGCAACACAATTGTGATGCAGTAGGGATGGATTTAATCGATCAAATTGATAGTGAGGTGTCTCAAAGAATTACAAGACTCAGTGACTCAGTTTACCAAGTTTTATTAAAATACTGTGAGGCTACAGGGAGAATCACGCAAAGAAGATAGGTGTCTCCAATAGGGAGAGGAAAAATGGTTATATTTATAGTGAGAAAAGTAAGTTATTTCCTCATGTGGTAAAAAATTATTGGAGTTTTAGCTTACTCATTTGGGAGGGGCCACACCTGGCCCACCTTGAAGTTCCGTATGCTACTGAGGTCAGAAGGAGAACTCTCCATAGGCAGCTGACTATAAGGGAGAGGCTGTCCTTCACCAGCAAAAGAGATTGGAATGCTATAGAAAGGCAAAAGATGCTTATCACATGGGGAAAAAAATTGTTGCCACATTTTATGCACAGCAGGGTAGTCTCCACGAGAAGAAGATGAGGGAAGCCAACCATCTTGCTGCTGTGAAGATATTTGAGAAAGGGGCAGCTAAGTGTCGCAGTGGATAAAGCACAGGCCCTGGATTCAGGAGGACTGGAGTTCAAATCCAGCCTCAGATACTTGACACTTACTAGCTGTGTGACCCCACAAATAATAAATAAATAAATAATTTTTTTTTAAAAAAAAGCTATTTTAGAAAGTCAATGCTTCCCTACTACCAAAGAATGTTTTGGACCTCCATGGACTCCATGTACATAAAGCCATAAATCATTTAATAACTGTATTGCAACAAAAAACTGAGGAGCATAAGCAGAATGGTGGTAAACCATATCTCTCTGTGATTACAGGAAGAGGAAAGCATAGTCAGGGAGGAGTTGCTAGAATCAAACCAGCAGTCATTAAATACCTCACAAGCCACAGCTTCAGGTTCTCTGAAATTAAACTAGAGAGCTTGAAATTTATACTAACAGCCTCGGACACTTGACACTTGCTGGCTGTGTGACCCTGGGCAAGTCACTTAACCCCAATTGCCTCACCAAAAAAAAAAAAGAAAGAAAGAAAGTTATACTGAAAAAAAGTTGGTACTTTTGTTGGGAAGGACGCTATTGTAACTTTTGCGAAATATAAACAACTGAATGTGATCATTCATCAGTTGAATAAACCCCTATGGCAAATTCGTGGTACAGACAAAGCCAATGCTAAAGAACTCCATATTTTCTACCATAAAGAACGTTATGACAGCATTAGAAGCATCAATGATAATTCAGAAACCACTGCCACTTTGGCATGCAGAGAATTGGGGAACCAGTTAAAGAAATGTGATGTACCCCAAACCCTAGCAATATAAACTCTTACCTTTAACAAGCTTTTCCTTCTACAGGTAAAAAACTTCTCCACTAAGAGCACATGGCTCTGCTTTCTGGCCTACCTCAACCTCCCCCACCCCTTCTCTTCCCCCTATTTAACCCTTGTTCCTTAAAGTCATCTTTTTTGCTTTTGAAAAGCATTGAAAAGGCCTGGAATTAACCACATATTTAAGTTTCCTCATAAATACAAAAGAGTACTTAGTTTCATCAAGCAACCCACACGTGTTTTTCGAAGAAACAAAGTGGGGGAATGTGGTAAAAAAAATTATTTGTGGTAAAAAAATATTAGCGTTTTAGCTGACTCATTTGGGAGGGGCCACACCTGGCCCACCCTGAAGTTATGTATGCTACTGAAGTCAGAAAGAGAACTCTCCATAGGCAGTTTTGAAGGATTTCCCCTTTTTGGGGGAGGGAGATTGAATGCTCTCCAAGGGGAGGAGAGACACTTCCAGAATGCTCTTGAGCTTGCCCGCTGGCTGCTCGGTCTTCTTGGTGATGCCGAGAAACTAGCAGATATCCCAGCTATGGTGAGTTTTTAAAAACCCTGCATTCCTTTGAATTAGCTTAATTGGAAATGATCTGAGGATTGGATAGACTTAGTTTAGAGTTAAGCGAATTTATCTGTATTTCTTTTTCCCTATTTCCTTATCTTTGATTTTTATTAATTTCACCTTTGTTGTTTAATTAATTCCCAAGTAATAAAATCTGATCCTTTTGTGGGGGAAAAAAAACTGTAAGGGTACTTTCTTATTGGCCCGGGAGAAATATCTAAAAGGGAAGTTCAGAGGGGAGGGAGCTTTGAACCTAAAGATCCCTCAGTATTTCCAGGACCCCAATATTTTGGCGAGTCACCCAATTAACACTCCATAAATTAAATTTTGGCCCCTACACTCATTATCTTAATCTCCTCCTTAGGGAGGTTTATATCCTATTTTGGACTTCCTGGGGTCCTAAGACATCTTCCAAGGTGGGTACCTTTTCTCCTAGGGGTGTGCTTTTAGGGTTTAAATGTCATAAGGTGAACCTAAGGACACATTTGGTCTTTACTGCACGTGTTCCTAAAGACATCTTTAAACTTGTCAGACCCCAAGGGTCTCTCTGTTTAGGATATCTCTTTACTTTAAGATCTGGTTTCTAGGTGCAGTTTCTGTTTCCTGTCATCTAGAAATATTAATGGCTATTAATGGTTAATGGTCCCTGGTTACCATTTCTGTTAATGGTGTTGGTTGATAAGGATGAACCCTATTGTTGATAAGAACACAAGCCTTGGTTTTTCTGTTAACCCTTTAAGCTATAATCAATAACTCAAGTCTTAGGTTATCTGTTAACCCTTTTAGCCTCCTCTATCAATTGGATCTATATCACTCCTTTATCCTCAACTACATTATCTTTGTTTTTAAATTATTTTATTTTTTTCCAATTACATGTCAAAACAATTTTTAACATTCATTTTTTAAAATCTTGACCTCCAAATTCTCTCCCTCCCTCTTTCCCCTCCCCCTTCACTGAGAAAGCAGGAAATTTGATAATAACTGCAATCATCTTAATCTCTACCGCTTGTAATTAGGGAGTTGACTTAGGAATCATTTCCTTACACCAGAGGAGACACTGTAAACATATACAGCAAATAATCCCTATATAGCAGACTGATAGAAAACCACAAACATTTCAGCCATGAAAATCGGGTAGCCGTGATGATAGCCACTCCCATGAAGACCAAGGCCAATCTGCCTAGAACCCATTCCAGGCTTTCTGGATGGAGACCAGATGGGTAGCAATGATGTCAATGTTGACAGGAACCCAGGTTCAGCACTCCTGACCTGTGAGAGTGCATACACCTCCCCAGTCTGCCAAGAGGAAGTCTAGGCCTGGCCTATTTTGTAAGGCCAAAACATTAAGTGCATGAACCTGGGTCCTATGCTTCTCCATAATTCTTATGGCCTCATGGACAAAAACTTGTAAAAAACTGTTCCTTCTTTTCAGGAGGGATAAGCTTCAGGGGTCCTCTACATGGCAGTAAGGTGCCAAATGTACAGGGAATAAGTAGTACATATACAGATAGGGGAAGCTAGATGGTGCAATGCCAGGAGTCAGGAAGACTCATCTTCCTGAGTTCAAATCTGGCCTTAGACACTTACTAGCTGTGTGACCCTGGACAAACCCTGGTTGCCTCAGTTTCTTCATCTATCAAAGGAACTGGAGAAGGAAAGAGCAAACCACTCCAGTATCTCTGCCAAGAAAACCCCCAATGGGGTCATGAAGTGTCAGAAAAACAATTGAACAAGAACAACCTAGATGGACACATACTTGCTGTGTAATTATGTGCTTGTAGGTAGGGCAGGTGTGGCCCAGAGCCCTGCCCATCCCACAGTGTCCCTGCCAATTTTTGAGAAGCCCAAAGTATGCTTTGTTATTGCACAAAAAAACAAAAAACAACCCAGAGGGGCTCTCCTAAAAGCCCATCAGTGTGTGCCTGGCCCCTTGGAAAGAAAACATTGTCTACATATGCCTGGTCCCCATGGAGAGTCACCTTCCTACATGGGGACATGATTTATATAGGGATATGCCTGCTGCCCTGTTACTTGTCCATTTGTACCATTCTGGTCATAGCCCAGTAGGAGTGGCCTTACAGTATAGTGTAGCCCTAACTGGGGTGAAACCTGAGAGATGTTACTAGTTTTCCTCCAGCCAAATGTAAAGGATATTGAGTAATTCTCCTTCCACATGTGAGCAATAAATCATTACTTAATTGATATCTTGGAGGGACTCAGTGATCTCTCCTTCTTAGTCCTTTCTCCCCCCTCCCCCCACTTTCCCACTAGTCAAAGGTCTAGTTAGTTCTCCTTGAAATTAGGATTCCTCTGGGTCAAACCCAACCCAAGCTTACAATGAATCTTGGGTGGAGACAGATCCTTTTGTCTAGATAGCTGAAGGACTCTACTGATGAAACTGCATGAACCACACCTAGATGGAAACTATTTGGCTCTGATCAGTTTGAGTGAAGGTCTACATTTTTTTTCTCACGTCATCTTGCCAAGAGTTGAGGGACCTGAGTCACCTTATTCCTGGAGTTCATTGTAATATAACCCACCTCCAATCATATCAACCAACTAGATTTGATTGCTATGTAATGGACCTCCTACAGCTGGAAAGGTATATGAACTGTGAACCCACCACCAATAAGGGTCATTGGTACGAAAGAGATAGCCAATAGACGTCCTTATATTAATAACCTGCTAGCCTATTAATAAAACTATTAAATTACCCAGAAACTATGTCTCCCATATATTTAATCATCACACACCCCTATGGGTGTGAGCTTAGAGTGCTTAGAGTTTCCCATTTGGATGGAAAACAGGTACCCAAGTCCTGAACAACATGTCCCATCAGGGATATCTCTTCTCCAAGGCTATGGATGCATATCAAACAATTAGTCCATTTAAAGGTGTGGTTGGCATTTGGGGCACATAAATATTGGGCTCCTCTGACCCCCCACCCCACCCCCAAGAGCACAGAAAACAAATGCATGATAGGTTAAAAGTTCTTAATTATGAGAATCAAATAAACAGGTGTCCAAGGACCACTGATTGGTATTGGGGTCTCTTTTTAGCCTAACTGGGTCCAGGGACTGATTAGAGGTTATGTCCTCTGTTGGGCTGAGGTCAATCACACAGCAGGCTTCACATAGGAATGATGTATCTAGGTTATCCACTTGGCAACGTTGGTGGCAGCATGATTTGTCGGAAGCATCTGGAAAAACTTCTACCCAATGGCTCAATTGGTCCCCACACACCAAAACATAGACTGTTGCCCATGTTTGGAACAAAATTGCCTCAGTTTACCCAAATAACTCAAGGAGACCTCGAGTCAAGCAGAGGCAGATTTATTACATTCTCATGAGAATGGGCGACCCCATGGAAGGGAGGAGTGCAATAATGGGATTATGAGTTGGGTCCTCATAGAAATTTTGAGAGGAGGGCGGTCCCCTCCTGCACAGAGTGAGCTCACAATCTAACATACAATCCTGTCTCACCCGGGGTGTGTGTCTAGCTCATGATCAAGGGATAGGTACATGTTCCAGGAATGAGGGGGAAAGGGGAGGGGGGAAAAGGTCAAACTAAGGGAGGGGGAAAGGGTGAAACCACTCCAAACCACTCTACCCAGGTGAGGAGGGGCAAAGGGGGAAGAAGGAGTGATGGTACCAGGAGCTGGTACTGGGGGGAGTTAGGACTTAGGAATGCAAAAGGAAGAGGTAAGATCTGGGAGTATCTGTACTAACAAGAGACATCTTCTCCTGCCTGGTCATAGCAACAGCATAACTAACTCATAAAAAGAACTGGGGGTTTGGAATGTAGGCAAAGGGGGAGAAAGGGGTACCAGGGTACATCAGGTTCAGTAAGGCAAAATATGTGATTTCTATTATAAGCAATGGAATTAAACATAAAAAAATGATCTGACTATAACAGGGACTGGGGCCTGGAAACTTTCCAGACCCCATCCTCAGAATCTGAACTGACTCAAGGCCACCTACCCCATACACCCATAAACTATGGCAGTTCAATAAAGTCAATCTGTGGATGTTCAGATGATTGGGCTGCCTACTTTCTACCCACTTTTATCTCCGTTTCTTTCAGGAGAAGTTCAACTGTTGACAAAAAAGGCAGCCAGAGCCCACACAACGGGCCTCTGAATAAACACCTTGGGCAAACCACCACTATCAAACTTGCAGTACAAATCATTATCGGTCCAAGCAGAAATTATAAGCAACTTACAGAACAGGTGACAGGTCCAAATGACACACAGAACTAATGAAATGAGCAAAATTACCAGAAGGTAAATAAAGAAATCAAACATAGCTATAGTGATAGGGGTGTAAAGTACTCAGGGATCATCCACGATCCTTAGGAGTCTGGCAAGATTCTCTAGGTAATGCTGCTGGAGCCTGCTAGTGCTAAGACAGAACTTAGTAAAATATGACAAAATCTAATCAGATCAGCCTTCTAGTAACTAGTTCATGTGGTGAAAACCAGTTCAGGTCTTATGCATCTAATCCTATTAACAACAGAGCTATAAGAATACCACAATAGGAACCCATAATTACCTGAAATATCAGAGAATTTCTGTTTTAACATAGCACTTGCTCTTTCTATCTTTACGCCAACTTTATATCTGATACAGACAATGCCATCAATGGGCTGAAGAAAGAATCCATGAGGGCCTGACTTGGAAAATAGGCCCTTTGGTACCTTAATACTATTAGACAGAGATAGAGACAAAGATGATTTAAATTTTTTCTTTACAATTATTAATGCAATTTTATGTGTAAAATCCTTAATCCAATTTTTAGACCTTGTCACTAAAACATATTCAAAACCTGTATTTCTCAACAGAAATATTGGGAAGCCAATAGTTTATTTATCCCAATCCTTGAATTTCTAACAATCTAATCTTGTTGCCTTCTCAAAGTTTACTACTCTGTCAAAATTTTAAAAAACTTTTACATCTTTAACTGATACCTCTCTTTTGAGGACACATACATGTGTATATGCATATGTGTGTGCATATATGTATATATGTGTGTACTATAGTGTGAGATTAAAATTGGATATTAGATCATAAATCTCCCCTACTTAACCTTTCCCTTAATTTATCTCCCAGACTAGTAAATGGAAGAAGCTTCTGGTTTTCTAGTTAGAGCTTTTATTATATGGTAGTCACAAGGTGATGTTGATTAGAAGGATAGGAAAGTAGAAATACAATACAAATCGTCTTAAGTCTAGGCTTAGTCTATATTCCGTATAAAACTCACCAAAACCCAAGGCCACCTTTGGGGAGAGAGACCGAGTCAAGGGCGTGCTGTTAACCGAGAGCTGGGCCGAGTCAAACTCCAGTCAGCGTCTGTCTGTGCAGCGCAGTCAGGAGACCAGCAGAGCAGGAAAAAAAGGCCCCACTTCCGTTCTCTCCTTGCCTTTTAAACTCGCACCCCGGAAGTTGAGTGCTCAGCAGGCAATTGCGTAGCTCATGCTGTTGGTCTCCTCCCCAAAAGGGTGGTCCTAAAAAAAAAAAACTGGCGTCTCTCCATTATCTAACCGACTGTTAAAACTTTTTACCACAGTAGGGACCAAATTTTAATTGGGGAGTGTTAGGCGGCTCGCCGCAATATTGGGACAAGGAATGAGATTAACAGCCTCTTTCAAAAACAGAACTGGGGAGGGGGGGCAGCTAGGTGGTGCAGTGGATAAAGCACCAGCCCTGGATTCAGGAGGACCTGAGTTCAAATCTGACCTCAGACATTTAACACTTACTAGCTATGTGACCCTGGGCAAGTCACTTAACCCTCATTGCCCAGCAAAAAAACAAACAAAAAAAAAAAAACAACAAAAAAAGAACAGGGTTTATTAACAAGAACAAAGTTAAAAACATAAGTAAGATTAGTAGAATTAAGAGAAAGGAAAAAAAAAGGAATGGGGGAAGGAAGACAATACAACCTGAATCACACTACCACCCAGGGCTCAGCAGTACACACAACTGTGTCCTGTCTTTTTCCAGCTCCACGCCAGAATGGCCAATCTCCTCCCTTCTCCTTCCCAGCAACCCCCGGGCTCCCAGGAAACAGGGTGGACAGACACACAGCCCCAAGCTAATTGGTCAGCAGCCCTGATTGACAGAATTAACAAGCCACTCTACCACCACCAGACCCTCTTCAGCTTCCAGATGCTGGAGGACACCTGACTGCCCTCACCCAGCTTCAAGTCATGGTGGGGCTGCCTTCATTATAATTTGTCCAGGCCCATGCAGGTGCACAGGTGCATGCCAGAGTGAGGTCAGGGCACATGGGGTTTCTAATTTTAGGCAAAGACAGGGTCATAGAAACCTCAAATCACAATTCTTTAGAGTACATATATGTGTATATACACACATATACATGTTTATAAATTCTTCCTATCATCTTGAGAAAATAAGATATGTCAAGGACCTACTCTTATATATAAATATATAACCATTTGAGTGGAAGAAATTAGCAAACCTCAGAATTCATTTGCTTAGGATATGGAGTTGACCAAAAATTCAGATTAAAAATAATCAGATCTTTCATACTTATATCCTATTATAGTAACTCAGATGTTTTAATATTAATCTATTAATTAATAGTTTTAGTGTTCCAGCAACAAAAACTTTCCCTGTTCACCTGCCCTGATTATAGAAATTTGTTATGAAAATAAAAAGAAGGGACATGGTTATATAAGAATATCAAGGTTGTCCCTTCAAGGACACTGACAGACCTGACATAAGCCATAACAAGGGGGCCCTTAGCTCTGTTTGATTCTAGGTAAGAGCCAGAGTGCACAGCCAATCAAGTAGCAGAGTTCCACATTATTCACAGGGTATCATAGCCAGGCTTAGAATTAACCATGTGAGGAAATTGTCCTTTTCAGAAAGAAAATGGCACAATGGAGAAAGTGAGTCAAGAGGCTCCTATCTTTGCCTATGCAAGGTCATCCCCTAAAATTTTCCAGGCACAGACATTCACCTCTTGCAATTCCCAAACCACACTCCCTTTGGGCAGCACATGGCATTCCCTTAAATGGTGAACTATTGACAATTCAGACAAGCATACCTGAAATCAAAACTCAGAACAACTTCAAATTACAGTCCCAAGAGATTTAACCTCAAATAGCAAAATTTCACTAAACACACCTTAGGGCTAAGTTTTTATTATTATTATTATTATCATGCTACAATAATAGTTAACAGTGAGCACATGTAAAAACATCTCATTTATCCTTCATTTATAAATTAAGAATAATTACAAACTAGAGTCTCATACAATCAATATACGATAATCTACTCAAAACCCCAGAAAAATGCTGACCACAATAAGCCTCCAATGTATATTGCCTATTAATCCCTAAGGCAAAAATTGAAATCTTTGAATCTAAAGTCTATTAGTACCAAATTGGCTAAAAGATTTAACTACAATACATAATATTCATTAACAGGTATGATTTCATAATTTTCATAAGAGATGGTCAAATAATCTCAGATAAAACTCACTTTTTACTATAAACAAATGTGACAGGTAAAACTAAATATGTGTGGTCACCTTACCTGTCCCCAGTGTAGGGGAAGCTAGCTAGGATTTACTTATAAATTAGAAGCTTCAGCAACAGTTTAGGCATTAAGTATTTATCAAAGTATATTAGAAGTTAGTAAAGAGAGAGTATGTGTCTCTGCAAGGATAGGAAAGCCTAGCTAAGATCTACATGGGAGAGAGAGAAAAAGCTGCCTTCACCTAGCTGATCCATGCTACCAAGAGAGAGATCCTGAGTCTCCTCAAGTGGAAGCTCCCTGCGAGACAGGAAGAGGGGCGGTACCCACACACAGCTCCAAGCTAATTGGCTGGTAGGAGTCAAGTCCATTGATTGACATGACTTGAAGGTGGTCCATGAATTGTGAGGTAACTTCCAGACCCTGAATTGACCTTAGAAAGGTCACCCCATTCTCTCCCAGCAGTGAGGCCCTGGTAATAATATTCTCACACAAACTTTAAGTCCCCTTCTACACTCTAACTGGGAGTAATCCTAGTTTCTCAGACTTCATTACTTTTGCATTTTACAACATGCAGTCAGCAAAGCTGATAGGATTTTATAACCTAGCCAGAACTGCAAGTCCGAAAAACTTCACAGATAAATACAACATAAGAGGTTTTGCCATCTTTATCTCCAAACATCAAGTTGCTATTATTGTCCATTTTAAAGCAAAATATTCTGAATTAAATATTTAACAGTTTTCAAACTTTTTTTTACCACATTCTTTAAACAGCTCAATTCATAATCTAGCAGCATCCAGATTAAAAGAGAAGTACTTTTCTAATGATATATGTTGTAACGATTGGAATAACGCCACCTGCTGGATACTTACTGTAGAAGAGTTCTGCCCATGAAGGGAAGGTCTTTGAGGGCAAGACCAGGAGTCAGGAAGTGACGCGGGCTAGTGGGAGGAGGAAGGAAGAGACTGGCGCTCAGTCTCGCTCTCTTTCCTCTGGACTCTGGCGGAGAAGGGAGCTAGAAATGCGCTCTCCCTTTAATAGATAGGAATCTAGACCTTTCTCTCTCTCTTTACCAAATTCTTATTCTCCTTAATAAATGCTTAAAAGTCTAACTCTTGCTAAAGCTTATAATTTATTGGCGACCACTCATTAAATATTTTAGACAGACTAGCTAGAATTTTACCCCTTAACAATGTGTTTTTAAAAATAATTATGGGGGGGGCGGCTAGGTGGCACAGTGGATAAAGCACTGGCCCTGGATTCAGGAGGACCTGAGTTCAAATCCGGCCTCAGACACTTGACACTTACAAGCTGTGTGACCCTGGGCAAGTCACTTAACCCTCATTGCCCTGCAAAAAAACCCAACAAAACAAAACAAAAAAATAATTGCTATAGACACCAGTTTTGGGTGAGCATATTATTAATTTATTAATATTATATCAGTAAAGGATTGACCACGTGTCTCCTTAATTTCTCATGGTCTCAGGCCATGTAGTAGAGAAAGCAGATAAAGAGCTTCAGCATGCCAGTTAGCACGAGCTGGAGAAAAGCCCCAAAAGACCCATGCTGTCTCCCAGAGATAGTATGTAATCTCAAGGAGATCCAAGAGAGCTAGCAAGAGAGACAGAGACCACGTAATCCCAGAAAGCCAAGAGAACCTAACATGGCTACCCGTCCAAGTTTTTCATTCCTTTTGAAAGCAGCAGGTCATTATACATTGATCAAACTTAATTGCATCATCATACATCAAACAAATCGAAATGGTTATCATCATTCAATTCTATGGGTTGACATTACTTGAAGGTGATGTACATTAAAATGAACTCTAGAGATGACATCAGGGAAAAGAATGCAAAAGACCCTCACACAAGTTGCTTAAGGCAAAGTCCATTATCTAGTTGTGTCTTAATTCCATCTGTCCTTCAGGAATCTAGGAAAAAAGAATCTAACTCCATTCTCTCTGTTCCCTTGGGTTTGTCCCAGGTGAGATTTGATGAAGTTTCTCAAGGAGAACTGGATTTTCTGAAGTAGAGGGAAAGGGGGTGGGGGGAGAGAAAGGACGGAGAAAGTGATCTCTGGTTTCCCCAAGAAATCCATTATTTCTTTTTTAATTAATAAAGTATTTTATTTTTTTCCCATTACATGTAAAGATAGTTCTCAACTTTTGTTTATACAGGCTTTCCAATTTCAGATTTTTCTCCCTCCCTCCCCTCCCTCCCCCCTCCTAGACAGCAGATAATCTGATATAGGTTTTATATATATATATATATACATACACACACACATAATAACATTAATCCTATTTCTGCATTAGTCATTTTTTTTTTTTAGTGAGGCAATTGGGGTCAAGTGACTTGCCCAGGGTCACACAGCTAGTAAGTGTTAAGTGTCTGAGGCCAGATTTGAACCCAGGTACTCCTGACTCCAAGGCTGGTGCTCTATCCACTGCGCCACCTAGCTGCATTAGTCATATTATAAGAGAAAAATCAGAGCAATGATGAAAAACCTCAAAATAGAAAAACAACAGCACCAAAACCAAAAGAAATAGTATGGTTCATTCAGCATCTATACTCCGCAGTTCTTTTTTTTTTTTCTCGAAAGAAATCCATTATTAAAAATGATTTTCTCCCATGTCATTGTTGTTTGTTCTTCATTTTCAAAGAGGACCCCTCACAAGGACGATGTCTTGACCTGAGAGTGAGTCAGATTTGAGTGAGGCAGTTGCACAACGTAAGGAGTCTCACTCTCTCTTTCAGAGTCATTGAAGTCCAGTGACAAGACAAAAGTCAGGACAACTGGTGACGGCCCTGAAGGCAGTGGATGACAGAGTCTTTGATGTCTGAGCAAGCTCTGAGCTCTCCCTAGTGCCTACTTCAGCTGCCTTCATGGCTGTTGGAACAAATTGTTCTCATCTGCCCATTCCACTGGGGGAAGTCTTCACGTGCTTGGGGTGGACACCCCACCTAACTCACTGATAGGTTGGAATCCTGTCAGTTACCCTCTACCTGGTTTAGCTCATCTGCCAAAAACGTTTGCCGGGATACGGTTGCTGTGCACGCTGCAGCTTCTTGGAGCTATAGGTGAGGGTTGGGTGACAGGTGTGGCATGTAAAACTATATGTGGGGGGCAGCTAGGTGGCGCAGTGGTTAAAGCACCAGCCCTAGACTCAGGAGGACCTGAGTTCAAATCTGGCCTCAGACACTTGACACTCACTAGCTGTGTGACCCTGGGCAAGTCACTTAACCCTTATTGCCCTGCCTTAAAAAACAAACAAACAAACAAAAAACAACTATATGTAGTTGCTTTATTTCTGTCCCAAGCTTGGGGAAAATTAGCTGGGGTTTCTAACATATTTGTTCCTTATAAATTAGTAGCTTTAACACCAGTTTGGGGCATTAAACACTTATCAAAGCATACCAAGTATTAGTAAAAAGAGAACACTTGGCTCAGCAAGTTAATAAAAGGCCTATCCAGCCTAGAGGAGATAATAGAGCTCAGCCTGGCCTGCTTCTTCCTATGAGTCCTCTGCCACCAAAAGCACCTCCAAGAGAGTCTAATAGAGAGTAACTGCCTGTGGAAGCTTTTTCTGGGCCTAGAGGTGGGGTGCTCCTTACACACTGCTCAAAGCTAATTCAAAATTCAAATCTATTGTTTCACTGGACTTGCAGGTGGTCCCCTGTTGAGGTCAGAGTTCACACCCGCTGAGAACACACCCTGTTGAGGGCCAGGCAGGTGTGGTTTTAATTGAATTAACTTTAAGTGACTTAATCAGCTAAATCAGTCAATCCAATCAATCCCCTGGTTGGGGGGGGGAGGGGCGACTTTGGGCGTTCCCAAAACCCTATTATTTTTTCACACAGGTGAACACCAAAGGTAGATGAGCAGCCCTGAAAAGGGCTTGGCGAGCCCTCATACCAGAGGGGCTAGTCCTCCCTGAACACCCCCTACTCCCTGGGAGATGGCATCAGTGTGCATGCACAAGGGTATTTCTGGACCACCGTCTCCTGCAGTCTGGCTGTGCAAATGCCCAAGGTTTAAGGTTTTAAACATGGGGTCACTCAGACTGACTCCACACAAATAGTGTCTCCAGGACGTTTTATTGGCAGAGTGATACCTCTGTCACCTGCATACCAGGTGGGGTAGAAGATAAAGTGTTGGTTTAGGAGTCCAAAAGATCTGAGTTTGAATCCTGCCTCCCATAGTGTGACCCTGAGTCTTTCTGGGCTTCAATTTCCTCATCTATAAAATAGGAAGTGATAATAATGCCTCCCTCAAAGGGTTGTTGCAAATGAGATAACACATATAAATGTCTTTGTTTGGAAGCTTTCAAGTGCTGTAGTTTAATTGTTATTGCATGACCCTAAACAAGTCACTTAGCCTTTCTAGACCTCAGTTTCTTCATCCACAAAATGCATGGATTAGACAAGGTATCCTCTAAGGTTTCTTCCATTTCTATGATCCTCTGATCCCTGGGTCTCAGTTTCCCCCAATGTAAAGTGAGAAAGGTCTCCTCAGAATAACTCAGATGCTCAGAGGAATCTGTGAGTGTGAGCTCCTTGAGGACATGAATGTGTCTTTGCTTTCTTTGTCTTTCCAGTTCTCAGCACAATGTCTGGCACATATTTGTTGCTTAGTAATATCATCCTATGTGACCCTGTGACCCATAATTTTTTTTTTGGTGGAGCAATAAGGGTTAAGTGACTTGCCCAAGGTCACACAGCTAGTAAGTGTCAAGTGTCTGAGGCCGGATTTGAACTCAGGTCCTCCCGATTCCAGGGCTGGTGCTTTAGCCACTGAGCCACCTAGCTGCCCCTGTGACCCATATTTTTAATATCAGTCAATGCTATTGTATGACTTTAAGATGTGGAATTTGGGGATCTCAGAGCATCTTGAAAATGGGTGTCTCAAAAAAACTTTTTTAATGAATGTTTTAAAATTTAATATAATTTAATTTGTTTTAAAAGTGAAATAAATAAGCTACACCATGACCATTGTCCTTTACAAAAGAAAGAAAATAAATGGGTATCTCCCAGAGGGTGACAAAGAGGCACAGAGTGGGTATAAATTAGCTACAGCATATTAAAACAGGGAATCTCTGATTTATTACTACAAATAATTTGTGATATGTACAGATATATCTTAGTCTCTGGGATGCACCATTATCTGCATACTGTGTATGCATACAATCCCTTTTTCACCCTTCCTTTCTGATAGATGGTTTGGCAGGGCTGGCGTCCTAAACTCAGGAAGAACAGGGGTTCAAATCCCATTGCTGACAATTAGCTGCATAGCCATGGGCAAGTGACATCACCTCTCTGAGCTTCAGATTCATAAGATCCTAAATTTAGAGCTAGAAGGGGATTAAGAGGGAAACAAGTGGGCAGCTAAATAAAGCAGTGGATAGAGCACTGGCCCTGGAGTCAGGAGGACCTGAGTTCAAATCCAGCCTCAGACACTTAACACTTACTGGATGTGTGACCCTGGGCAAGTCACTTAACCCCCATTGCCTCACCAAAAAAAAAAAAAAAAGAGGGAAACAAGACCAACCCTCTCACTTAGCACATGCCCAGAATCACCTGGCTAGTATGTATCTATAATGGGATTTGAACCCAGGTCTTCATGAATCCAAGGTCATAAGCTAGAAGAACTGATGCTATTGGATACTACCCACGGTAGAAGGGAAAGTGGTTTCTACTGGATGAGCCCCTTAGATACAGCCGCTCCAGGTGACAAGGTGTGATCTCATTAAGGGATGGAGAAGGATAGCCATTCTCTACCAATGTAATGGTCAAAGAAAGGGCATTTGACCAGCCAGGCTTGTACCAGGGTCCTCGACTGTCTTTGCTTTTCTTAGGCGCTTCCTTCCTTTAGGCCTTTCCCAGTTTCCCCAGTTGCCAGGGCCATTCCCTCTCGGGTTACCTACCATCTCTTTTGTACTTATATTGTTTATTTGTTTTTTGTTGTTTTTTGTAAGGCAATGAGGGTTAAGTGACTTGCCCAGGGTCACACAGTTAGTAAGTGTTAAGTGTCTGAGGCTGGATTTGAACTCAGGTCCTCCTGAATCCAAGTCCACTGCTTTATCCACTGTGCCACCTAGCTGCCCCTATTCTGGCTTATAGACATTGTCTCTGCCATTAAAATATAAACTCCTGGAGGGCAGGGACTGTTTTTGCTTTCTCCTTGTATTCCCATCATTTAGACAATGCCTGGTATGAGGTAAATGCTTCAGAAACTTATAGCTGTGTAACCTTGGGCAAGTCATTCAACCTCTGTTTACCTCAGTTTCCTCTTCTGTAAAATGGAGATGATAATATCACCTTCCTTCTAAGGTTGCTGTGAGGCTCTAATGAGATCATATTTGTAAAGCCCTTAGCCCAGTGCCTGGCACATAGATGCCGTATGAAGGTTAGCTATTTTTATTAATTTAGCATCAACCTTGTGAACATCAGGTGTGGAGAATTTGCAGCCCTGGTGAGGTGGCAAGGGCTGTGTCCCCTGGCACAACGATGGCTGATGGCAGGGGGAAAGGCCTACATTGGACAATTCAACCACTACCAGGAGAAAGGTCACCAGGAAAAACAAAACAAAAACAACCAAGGTTGGAAGTGTGATCAGACAGTGTCTAGTGCAGAAATGCAAAATGGCTAATTAGCAGGATTGCCAAGCTGTGTTGTGCCTTGCTGAGGCTTATCTCGCAGCCTTCTAGCATATTGCGACAATACTCATCAGCAAAGGACTGACCTTAATCATTCTGTAATGCATGCTGTGATTATTTGATGCTGAGCATTCTTTTTTCTATAAAGGAATAAATGGGCCCCATACACAATTTATGTTTGTACACTGGGTACCTTTTTTTTACTTTTCCCCCTTTCTGGGAAACCCCTTTGACTCTGAGCCCTGACAATCATTATTATATTTTATAATCAGCAACTTTCCCCATGATGTTGGAATGAAGATAATGAGTCAACGAATGTGAGAACTGGGGAGACTACTTCCCCATTGAGCAGTCAGGTTTCCCTTAGCAATGAAACTGGGGCAGCTAGGTGGCGCAGTGGGTAGAGCACCAGCCCTGGATTCAGGAGGACCTGAGTTCAAATTTGGCCTCAGACCCTTGATACTTACTAGCTGTGTGACCCTGGACAAGTCACTTAACCCCAATTGCCTCACCAAAAAAAAAAAAAAAGAAAAAAGAAAGAAAAGAAAAGCAATGAAACTGGTACACAGTCACCTGACTGGGTTACAAAATAGTAAGTGGGTCAGGTCAACAGTCCTAGGTGTCACAACCAACTGGTTACCTCAACCTACTCCTATGCTAAATAAGCATTTATTTTATGTGGAAGCAATAAATAGCTGTCCCATTCCTCATGTACACTGTACATTGAACGCCTTTCTCCTCTCTTTTGGGGAGACCCTAGACTCAAGCCAAATCTAAGTTTTCTTTAAGTGATTTTTCTCTGGGATTCTAGAATATGTACATAAAGGCCCAGAGACAAGAAGAAAGAGCCTGGCCTTCTCTTTAGAAGTCAGGCTCCCCCAGGATTGAAGTTATCACATATGAGTCCAGAGCTAAGCTGTCCCTTAGTGGGAGAGGATGACCTGTAGCCCCCCGGGGCCAGTGCTGGTCTGTTGCTACACTTTCGTTTAAACGATGAGAAAAACTGCCTTTAGCAATATCACCTCAAAGCTAAAAAGGTTCAAGGAAAGCTAATGAGGAGTTGTTTGGGGGCAGAGAACCCTTTGGTGCTTCTGAACTTGGGAAAGCCCAACCACTTTGGAATCAATGCTTCAGAACTCTAAGAAAGGATTCGTGCTGAGTATGGAGGGCTAGAACAGTGAGTGATTTTTTTGAACTTGTCTGTGTGGGACCATGTGCTTATTTGCCAATCAATTTCTCCTGAGTCGTGCAAGGAGAATGATATAGATGCTTGAGTTGGACTTTTTTTTCTTTCCTCTTTCTTTAGAAAGCATTTTAAAACTATAAGGAATAATTCACATAACCCCAAGCAGCCCGGAAGCTCCTCGCCATCACTACGAGTCCCCAGTGGTTTATCAGTGTCACTAAAAGCTCTGGATGGGTTTTCAATCCTGTCACAGGAAATGTCTGTGGGTTTGGCTCCAGAATCCATGACCACAACCGGCTTACCACTCAGTGAGTTCAAACCAGCCCCATTAGAAGAGAAGACAAGACAAGGGCTATCAGATTTTGGTGATATTACTGGAGAGAGGGCTAGACTGGAGATAGGAAGAATCTGTGTTCAGAGCCTATCTCAGACACTTAGCTATGCGACCGACTGTGGGGAAGGTGTTTAGGTTTTTTTCATCTACAAAATGGGGATAACAATATCACCTCACTGCTTATTGAATTGAACTTAGGTGGGGGACTATGGGTACAGAATTTTGGGAAGATCCAATGAAAATGTAGTGTTCTGAGGACTGTAAGTCTGTCCACAAATGTCAGCTATAATTATTCCTGCTCTCTCACTGGATGCCCAGGGCTGGCTCACCAGTTGCTCCAATCCTGGCATTAAACAAAGAGACCACAGCGGACAAGGAGGGTAGGGTTATTTTCAGCTGTCATGGAAAATGCTCCTGAACTTGAATGTCAGGGAACTGTATCGTTATTACAAGGCTGATATTCTCCGGCCAGAATGTTGCACGTTTGTTCACAGGCTTCCAAATGAGAAAAGTAAGCTGCTGGGGGTGGCGGGGAAAGAGGAGGGGAAAGGGGGTTGCACAAGGGTGAATCTCCTTGGCACTCTCTCCTTAGCATACTGTGTGCAGAGCTGTCTATCACTGCACACACACACACACACACACACACACACACACACACACACACACACGAGGTCATGAAATCCATCAGAACCACCAACCTGTAAGATGCTAAGTCAAGAATAACATTTAGCAAATGGCACAATGATGTAGGTGGGAAAGATCTAAGAACAGGGAACAGAGGAGAGAGCATGACAGTTGAATTGCTTGGCAGCCATGTCACAGAATGACCTTTTTTGACTCAAGTAAGGCCCTCCAAACTTATGGCAAAGTCAGCCATCTGCAAAACAGGAGTGAGCGAGTCACAGGTTTTCCAAGCTGGAAGGAATCACAGAGAAGCCACACCAATCCCTCCCTGCTGCCACAACCTAGGTCAGCTTTTTCTGATGGTGCTGGGGGGCATTTATAAAGAATTCCCAGTGGCTTTTCTACCAATAAAGGTCTAAATCTGCTCTGTAACTTCGAGTCTGAGGCAAACAGGGTGGAGCCACTTGCCCAGGGTTACACAGCTAGGAAGTGTCTGAGGCCAGATTTGATTTCCTGACTCTGGGCCCAGCACTCTAACCACTGCACCACCCAGTTTCCCTATTGCAAACCTTAAATCACTATATAAATGCCAGTTATTATTCCATCACAGTAATTTCTGTATATACTCCCAATCTACCCCACCTTTTTTTTCTTTTTGTTTTTTTTTGTGTGGCAATGAGGGTTAAGTGACTTGCCCAGGATCACACAAGTAGTGTCAAGTGTCTGAGGTCAAATTTGAACTCAGATCCTTCTGAATCCAGAGCCAGTGCTTTATCCACTGTGCCACCTAGCTGCCCCCCCTTTTAACAAATAAAAAGAGTTTGTCACACCCAACCTGACAGTGACCACCATGTGACAGAGTAAACAGCATGTTGTACCCACAGGCCCCTCCTTCAAGTCCAGAAGCACTGATTGAGCATCTGTTGGACAGCCCCTCAAGTATCTTAGATTTTCCTGGCAGGAAACAACACATGAGCAAAAAAGTCGGTACAAAATGGATGCCTAAGAAATACAAAGTGATTTCTGGGTGTGAGAGCACCCAGTACAGTTATCTTTTCCACATCACAACCTTCCCCACAGTGGTTTCCACATGTCACGGGTTGGCAGAAGAAATTAAATGGGAATTTTAGGGGAGTTTTGCAGAAGCCACAGATGACTCAGAAAAAGTTTAGGAACTCAAAAATGCGTAAGATGCATGTATAATGTAGTATCTCAACATATTTTATCTTTCAACATGATAATAATTCAGAGTTCTTCTTTGGTAGGAAGGGAGAGCCCAACACTTTTACATAGGCTTTCCAGACTGGGGGGAGGGTGACTGCACCCCTAACCCCCTTGATGTTGAAGGGATCACTGAATTAGGAGGGATGAGAAGGGGCCTCCAGGAGGAGGCAAGGATGCTGCAAGGGGAAGAAAAGAATAATATTCCAGGGATGAGTTACAGACTGTGAGAGGGAGTGTTATGTGTGAGCAACAGTCCGTGGACCATGGAAACTAGGAGGGGGGAAAAAAGTATGAAATGAGCCTGGAAAGGTCAGCGGGAACCCCATTATGAAGTGCTCCTGGAGGTGATGGGGAGCCGTTGGGGTTCATGGGGCAGGAGGGTGGTCAGTCAGATCGACACTTTCAGAAAACTCTTTGGCCACTGTGTGAAGGATGGATTGGAGGTGGGGAGAGGCTAATCAGGAGATTCTGCACAAGAGGGGAGGTTAAGGGAGGGGAGGGTGACCATGTGAGCGTGTCCTCATCTCTGCTCCACGGCCAAGATGGGTCATTGCAGTGACTCCAAGCTGGGCTTCATTTTTCTCTTTTTCCCATTTATTTTGGTGCAATCATTGTGCAGAGGGTCCCTCTGGTTCTGCTCCCTTTACTCTGCCTCAGTTCCTAGAAGCCTAAGGCTGGCAACTCTGGTCTACTCAGAGATAGGGAATGCTGGGCAAGAGTTCTAGCCATCTGCCCTGCACACCACCCCCCAAGTATTGTTAGTCTAGGGGGAATAATTTGTGTGTTCAGGACGAACTCTGGAATGCTATCCCTTCATGGAGAAGCAATGTCCCAACTTACGTATCCCAAACTTGATGCCCCCCACCCAGCCAGTTCCACAAAGACAACACATGACAAATAACCCCATTTAAACAAACCAAGAGCAAACAGAAATCAGAAAAGGTATATATAAATATAAATATATATTTTTTTGCATGTGTACATATACACATACACATACATATATGTATAACATATACATGTATATATGAATATACAGAAGACAATACACAACTTAATGAGCTCTCCCAGAAAGAACTAGATATCTCAACTTAACCTAAAGAGGGAGAATCTCAGGTCAGATCCAAGAAGAAATTCCTTGAAGTCTCCAGGGATAGAGACATGGTTGATGTTTCTTTACACATCGATTTCTTGCCAGAATCTTTCTCTCCTTTCCAAGACCTCTCCCTGGAGAGATGCTGGAACCTCGCATCATCTCTCTTAAAGCCTGAAGTCAGAAGACAAGGCCCTTCCTTCCCTTAGGCGCCCACCTGTCCTGTCCACCGTGAAGGCATGGATCATGAAATAATCCATCTCCATTCATTTAGAACATCTAGCGCAGATAGACTCTGAGGGTCAGGTTCCACATATTCTGCTGGAGGAAATGCCAGTGTTTAGTCTAAGAGGAAAGCCAGAGGAGTCTACTGAATAGAGGGGGGAACAAGACCTAAGATTTAGTAAAACCATTTTAGTGTAGAGTTAGGTCTTTTCATTCAAATTGTCTTATACAGGGCACAGCTAGGTGGTGCAGTAGATAAAGCACTGGCCCTGGATTCAGGAGGACCTGAGTTCAAATCCAGCCTCAGACACTTGACATTTACTAGCTGTGTGACCCTTGGCAAGTCACTTAACCCCCATTGCCCTGCAAAAAATAAATAAATAAACAACTTGCATTATACAAAATATATTTAGAACAGATGAGAGGAATCCTCAGATCAGGGATTGTTAACCTAGAGTCCATGAACTTGTTGCCTTTTTATTTTTTTTTTGGCAATTACATTTCAATATAATTGGTTTCCTTTGAAATCCTATACATTTTATTTTATGCATTAAGAGATTTCTGAGAAGTCCAAAAGCTTCACCAGACAATCAAAGGTGTCCATGACATGTCCACAGAAAAAGATAAGAACCCCAGCCTTAGGGGAGAAAAGAAGTTTAAGTAACTTGGCTCAGAATGTATAAGTTACATGCCCATAGTCAGGGGTAGCTAGGTGGCAATGGGTAAGAGCACCAGGCTCTCAGTCTTAAATCAAGAAGACTTGAATTCAAATCCAGCCTCAGATACTTACTAGCTTGTGTGACCCAGGGCAAGTCACTTAACCTCTGTCTGCCTCAGTTTCCTTTGTCTGTAAAAATGAAAGTATTAATAGTGCCTACTTCTCAGGGTTGTTGTGAGGATTAAATGAAATGTTTATAAAATGCTTAGCACAGGGCCTGGCTCATAGTAGGTGCTATGTAAATACCAGCAATCATCATTAATATTGATTGCTATTATCATCATTATACAACTAGTTAAGTGACAGAACTACAGTCTATGTTTTTCACACTCTAACTCGCATAACTTACTTCTGTCTATGTCTTCTATCTCTACTCTATTGTAAGTTCTTTAAGAACAAGAATCTTATCTTACTTATCTCTGGATCTCTCACAATGCCTAACAATTCCTGACATGTAGTAGATCCTAGATAAATACAGAGCAAAGACTATTAGATGCAGAATTAAAACAGCCAACTTGAATCTCAATTTTTCTACCTGCTGCCTATTTGCTACTTTGCCACTGAGAGCTCAGTTTCCTCCTCTGTCAAATGGAGGGGTTGGACCAGCTGGCCGCTAAGATCCTACACTGTTATAGATCCCATGGTTCTGTGAGAACTGAAATGACACCCCCTGCTGGGAGGGACATTGTGAGCTCTGGGGCGTCCGGAAGTGATGTCTGCCACCAGTGGGTCCTGTCAATCAATGTTACCAATTTAGCTTGGAGCTGTGTGTGGATGGCCCTGTTTCCAGTTTCACAAGAGGCTTCTGGCAGAAGCCACTTAGGAGTGAGGTCCTTTCATTTCTGGACTTTGGTGTGGTGGGGGACTTCACATGGGCTGCTAGGAAAGGAAAGTTTTTTCTCTCTGGCTATACCAAATAGATCTAAAGTAGGATTTCTCATGCTTTAAGGAATCTGTTCTCAATCTCTCTCTCTCTCTCCACTAACTTCTAATGCACTTTAATAAATATGTAAAAGGCTAAACTCTTGCTAAAGCTTCTAATTTAAGGTGACCACTCATTAGATTTTAGATATCACAGTTAGAATTTTAGGCCCTTACAGTTCTAAGTATTGATTTAGTGGAATTCTTGAGTGAAACAGTCATTTTGCTATGTTGGTGTGCCATTTGGCAACCCCTAACCTTTGAAAACGACCCTATGTGCTCATGTTCCAAAGCAGGGATCAACCCTGTGGGAGTGTACAGGTGGTTCCAGGAGTTGGCACAGCCTAAGCAAAGAGAGCCTGGCTGGGGTCCAGACTTCCCACTCAGCCAAAGGTCTTCTCCATTCTTCTGAGGCTTATTACGTAGCACCCTCAGAAATGCCAATCAGGCCCTGCTCCCCACCACACACAAAGGGGTTCTCAGGAAGAGTCAGATGCTTGTCAAACTGCAGTGATGGGTGGACTTTTCTCAAAGAGTTGTAAGGCAGTAGAATTGATAAGGACTTCAGATAATACCCCAAACCATCATCCTACAAAGGGGGCTAGTGACTATATAGACATTAGGACCCAGGACTCTTGATATTTGCCAGGCTTGGGTCTCACTGCTTCACCCTCCTGGCTTCCTCCTCCTTTCAATTCTGGAAGTCATATTTCTGTCCCTGAAAAAAAAGCTGGATCCTCCTTCTTTCATAGTGGTCAAAGGGTATGAATAGTTTTCAAAAGAATTTCAATATATTAACAACCATATTTAGAATACTTAAGACCACAAATAATAAGAGAACTAAAAATTAAAACAACTGCAAGGTTTTATTTCACACACAGAAAATTCACAAAGATGGGAATAGTCACTTGTAGGGGCAGGGGGAGACCATGGAAAGATAAACACGCTAATACACTATGAAGGAATTGTGGATTGGTCCAAGCATTCAGGAAAACCAGTGGGAATTTTTGGAGACAAGTAACTAAACCTTTTGTATCCTTATGGGAAAAGGCATAACTAGGAATTCTGGCACCTGGGGCCAATTCAGTTTAGGCCAGAAGGAGTGGCAGCAAAACAGAGGAAGCTCCGAACATGAGTGCAACTACCCTAAAGAGGAGAGCCCTAGAGAATTTAGTCCTGTGGTCACAAGGAGATTCAGAGGCAGGGAAGGAGAGAGAATGTGAAAGGAAGAAGAAGATAGGAGGAGAGGGAGACAAAGAGAGGAAAAGATAAGAGAATAGAGGAAGAGTGGGGAGGGAAGAGGAGGAAAGAAGTAGCCCCAAGAAAGGAGAGGTGAAATTCAGGGACTACATGAGAAAGAAGTGTTTCCCTCAAATGTTGACATCCTGGGAAAAAACTCCATTTGTTCCTCTCTAGTTACAGTTCTGTCCCAATGTGCTCTGTACCGCATTCACCCCACCCCAGATCAGTATACATGGGGTCTGTCAATATATTTCAAATCCAAAAGAAGTCTGTTGCCAAGTTAGTCTTTGAAACACTGTCATACACCACAAACTTTAATCTTTAGTTTAGACTGAGTGATCCACTAAGATCTCAGACTGATGCAATGACTAACCGCAATTCCAAGTGCAAAGATAAAGCACACAGCTCACCTTGTGATTCAAGATGCAAAACGAAACACACATTTTTGGATGTGGTCACTGTGAGAATTTGTTCTATTTATTTATTGCAAGTGTTTTGTTTTTCTTTCTCTTTTCAATGGATAGGGGGAGGAGGTGAGAGGAAGAGAAGATAAATGGTTGTTGATTGAAATATGTGTGTGTGTGTGTGTGTATTTGTTGTTCAGTCATGAGCCCATTTGGGGTTTTCTTGGCAAAGATACAAGAGTGGTTTGCCATTTCTTTCTCCAGCTCATTTTACAAATGAGGAAACTGAGGCAAATAGGGTGAAGGGACCAACCCAGGGTCACACAGCTAGTAAGTGTCTGAGGCCAGATTTCAACTCTGGTCCTCCTGACTTTCAGCCCAGAGCTTTATCTGCTGAACCACCTACATCATTTTTGTTATTTGTCCTTCATTCTGGAACAGGACCATGACACTGGGGTGATGTCATAAGTGGCACTGAATTGGATTTAAGTGAGGGAGGGCTGTGCAAATTCACCAGCCTCACTCTCTCCTCCAGAGCTATCTGGGTCCATCATCAGGATAACTGAAGATGGCCCCAGATTTTTAAGGCAATTGGGGTTAAGTGACTTACCCGGGTTCACACTTGCCCAGGCTAGCAAGAGTCTGCTGTGTGGTTTTAACTCAGCTCCTCCCAACTTCAGGGCCAGTGCTCTATTTACTTGGCCCCCTAGCTGCCCCAACCTCGCTGATTAGTCTGCTTGTCTCCAGAGATACACTAGCCTCAGTCTTACCTCCTTGTCTTTGTTCCAATCTCACCCCTGCCTGGCCTCTCCCATCCTTTTTCCCCCCTCAAATCCCACCCATCCCTTGGAGGCCTCACTGCATCCCTGCTTCCCCCATAAAGGCCTTCCCTGGTCATTCTTTGTTATCAACCCAGAGCACTTATGTCTATAATCACATTTACCATTATCTGCTCTCTGTATGGGGCAGAGGGCTTTACCAGTGTCACCTCATTTGAGTCTCGCAACAACCTTGTGGTCTAGGTGCCATTCCTATCCCACTTGACAGATGAAGAAACCGAAGCCTAGAGAGGGGAAGTGACTTTCCAAGGGGGTCTCTCTCTCTCTCTCTCTCTCTCTCTCTCTCTCTCTCTCTCTCTCTCTCTCTCTTTCCCTCTCTCTGTCTCTGTCTCTCTGTCTCTGTCTCTCTGTCTCTGTCTCTCTTTGTCTCTCTTTATTTCTGTCTCTCTGTGTCTCTGTGTCTCTCTGTGTCTCTGTCTCTCTCTCTGTCTCTCTCTCTCTCCCCCTTCAGCAGAATCCTCTCCTGACTCCAAGGCCAGCCCTTTATCCATCATCCCTAGGCTGCTTCACCCATTCATCACTTACTGCCTTGGGACAGCCCTTGTTTCACACCCCATCCTGCTATAATAACAAGACCACTTCTTGCTGGTGGTGAAGCCAAAATTTTACTAAAGGAACACAGAAGATGCAGATCCACATGGCCATGGAAAGTTTTCTTTAAGAAAGCAGACCTCTGGGGCAGCTAGGTGGTGCAGTGGATAGAGCACCGGCCCTGGAGTCAGGAGTACCTGAGTTGAAATCCAGCCTCAGACACTTAACACTTACTAGCTGTGTGATCCTGGGCAAGTCGCTTAACCCCAATTGCCTTACTTTAAAAAAAAAAAGAAAGAAAGAAAGCAGACCTCATTTTTAAGGGTTTGAGGGGGACTGGGGAACAACAGCTAGCTTCTATCACCATTGTACATCCTGGCAGGCTACTCTCCACTCTGCAGAGACAGGTCTCTCTGGTTTAGTAGCTGAGTAATGAAGTCAAGGGTGTGAAGGTCTATAAGTACAAGGACATCTGAGAAGTCTGTATCACCCACCTTGCTTTGGATGCAGTGGAGGACTGTTTATAAGATGCCATTTCTTTTCTTTTTTCTTTTTTTTTTTTTTTTGCAGGGCAATGGGGGTTAAGTGACTTGCCCAGGGTCACACAGCTAGTAAGTGTCAAGTGTCTGAGGCAGGATTTGAACTCAAGTCCTCCTGAATCCAGGGCCGGTGCTCTATCCACTGTGCCACCTAGCTGCCCCCCAAGATGGCATTTCTAAAGTCAAAAGACTGAAGGAGATACAAATCTCCAACCTCTGTCTGTGTCCACAATCTGATCATCTCTCCCAGCTGTCTCCTTGCCATCCACCCTGCTGCTGTGCCTTAGAGACTATAGACCCAAGATAATACCCTGGGGGGCTAAAATCTGCTCCATTTTGGAACCTGAGGCCTTATCATTGTGACTGGTGAGTCAGCCAGTGGAAATGAGCATAGCCACTAGATCCATTTGGTCCCATATTTCACGACCTCCTGACCATGTGCTTGGGCCATCTTCTTGCCAGCCAACCTACGAATATGCCTTCATACACCTCTCTCCCCACCTTCCCCCTCTTGCTCTAACAATAGCAACCAGATCAACACTGCCACTGCCCTTGGAGAGGGAACACAAAATGGGCCATCTGCCCTAAGATCCCATTAACTACCCCTGGGACTTCTCAAACCAAAATTCCCTTCCCTGTCCCCCACCACATGTGTTCAACTTCTATACTAGAATGTAAGCTGTCTACATGTGCTTCAGTAACTTTGTCTTCTGCAGTGATGGGGGGGGGGTAATAGATGTAATCTCTAGTGTTTTACTCATGAAGACCAAGTCTGGTCCTGCACTATAGGAATGTGGACAAGCCATTCCAATCTCAGAACCTCAGTTTTCCTCTATTGTAAAATGCAGATGATAGTATATTTACTACTTAACTCACAAGGTTAAAATGGCATTTTGTAAATTCTATTTTTAATTATTATTATTTTATACAGCCAGCTATCAATAGCATATGCTAACATGAGAGCAGTGGTATAGCTCATTCTAAAATGTATTTACCAAATGGAAAGGAATGAATTTGCTTTCTGTGAATATATCAGCTAATAATGGGCATTAGTAGCATAGGGCTACAATCCAGAAATGGGGGGGGGGGGCGGTGGAGAAACCTGCCTGAGGTAAAAACTTCACCACATTTAATTTCCAAAGCAGGTGATCAAGAGTTGACCATATTGCAGAGAGAAAGATGTTTATCCAATGGTATCTAAGAGCTTTCCCTATGCATTATTTATCAGATATTTATTGGGTGCTATTGTTCATCCTTCATTTCTGAGGAGGATCAATGGTGTTGAGGGTGATGTCTTGACTCCTGGGTGAATTGAATTTAAGGGAGGTAAAGTTGCACGTAGTCATCAGCCTCACTCTGGCTTCGAGAGTCATCAGGCTCCTGTGGTAAGACAAAGGTCAAGCTGGCTGGAAATGGCCCAGCATGCAACAGATGACCTTGGTGTCTTTGATGTCTGATCAAGCTCTGAGTGCTCCACAGTAGCTGCTTCAGCCACCTTCATAGCCATTGTGATAAATTATTCTCATCCACCCATTCTAGGGGGGATGTCTTCACTTGCTTGGGGTAGACAACCCAACCAATGGGTCTGAGACATCTCAGTTACCCTCAACCTGGGTTAGCCCATTTGGTGACATGATTTATGGGGTTGGTTTAATTTGCATGCTACAGCTTCTTGGAGCCACATTCTCACACTCCCATTTATTGGGTATAGGAATAGGGACTGGACCTGTGATTTCATTGATACAGAGAGCTGGAAAAGATCCAACCCCTGTATTGTACAGATATGGAAACTGAGGCCCAGCCGAATGAAGTGACTTTCCCCAGGTCACTCAGGCAGCCAGGGTCAGAAATGAAATTTGAACCCAGGATCTCTTGACTCCAAAGGCAGTACTCTCTCTACTAACACTAACACTCCAAGAAGTCAAGTGACTAAGGGAAAGGCTGGAGTCCACAGATCACAGAGCTAACAAACAACTGAGCCACCACTGGAATGCCAGTCTTCTGATTATTCATCCAGGGTTCATGTCCTCTGCCTACTTCTGTCCAAAAATATGTCAATAAAAGTTATTTTGACAAAAGAAGGGGAGTAAGCTCCTTCTTGGATAGGGTGCATCAGGGCGTGGGTATCACCTGAGTTGGGACCTTGAAAGACTTAAGAGGCAACCTGGCATGATGGATAATGTGCTGGACTTGGAGTCAGGAAAACCTAGGTTCAAATTTCACCTCTGATGCTAACTCCGTAGGTGACCCTGGGCAAATCTCTTCATCCATCTTGGTCTTGGTTTCCTCAATCTATAAAAGGAGGGGGTTGGACTCAACCCCCTCTGAAATCCTTTCAAGCTTAGATCTCTGAGCTTCTGATCTTATAGTAATCATAATGACCGAGCCTGGCCCCCTCAAATACAAAAGAAGTGGACCTCCTTCTCTTCTTTGCAAAGGTGGGGGGCTATGGATACAGAATATTATATATTCTGCCTCACTCGGCTGATAGGTTTTGCTGAACTGTTTTTTTTCTCTTTTTTTCTTTGTTATAAGGGATGACTCAGTGGAGAGGAGGGGAGGACAGAGAAAGATACATTTAGAAATGGGGGTGACCTGAAAACAATCACTAAGAAGATTGGTAGGATTACAGAAGAAAGCAAAGGAAAGATATGCAAGGTGTAGAAAATGGAATCCACAAAGGGGGAAGTGGGAAAGAAAGGGTAAGGGGGAGGGGGGGTTCTAATGAATGTGAATGACTTCATTGAGCAAAGGCTTTTTCTGCTGAAGCATCTGGTGGCCTCTCTCCACCCCGCCCTGCCACCCCTTCTTTCTTATCATGGATGGTGGCTTTCATCTGGAAGCCTAAGGACCATAGACACCCCTCTGTCTACTGGGGGGCAAACTTGGGCCTCCGTTGGATGAGAATACTTTATAAGAATCTGCTCACTCCTTTTCACCCACATATCTTTGAAAGGGAGAAAATATCATTCTTTCTCTTTTACTGGATGGTAGTGAGACACCAAAAGACAGGCAAGCAAAGGAACCTCCCCAAGGTCACACGATGAGTCAGCCAGGACTAAAGCCTGCAACAGCTGCTCTGAGTCTCCAGTGGAGGTTGGATATGCAGACCTAAAGGAGAGGACAGTATGTTCCCAGATAATAACATCTTGCATTTATATAGTGCCTTTCCCCAAAGACTTAAGAACACACTACAGACATTATTTAATTAGTCCTCCAGCATTACCATGATTTAAGGAGGGGGAAGACATAGTTACATTATTTTATCAGATGAGAAACACACAGGACACCATGGGACCGTGGATGCAAAACATTCTGTAAACCTTAAAGTGTTATCTGTGTTAGTTCTTATTGTTGTTATCATTTTCTTGACGTGTTTGTGTCCAGAACTGTGATTTCATCCATAGAGAGAAATCTTAATGCAGAAATTCCTGCCATTTCAGATAGGCAACTACTGGGCAACCCGTATTTTTTGAGTTGTCTGGGGAACAGAGAGGTTAGGTAACATATCCACCAGCCTATATATTAGAGGCAACACTTGAACTCAGATCCTCCTGAAGCCAAAATCAAACACTATCCATCATACCAGACTGCCTTTTTATTATCATTGGGATTGTTCATGAGAGGCAGTATGGTATAGCACCTCAGATGGCACATTGGAAGGGAAGGGAAGGGAAGGGAAGGGAAGGGAAGGGAAGGGAAGGGAAGGGAAGGGAAGGGAAGGGAAGGGAAGGGAAGGGAAGGGAAGGGAAGGGAAGGGAAGGGATTGTGATAAAACAAGGCAAGTCATTTCACTTCTTTTTTTAATATTTTAAAATATTTATTGTCACTAAGTGTGGCACATTTTATTGTTAGTCACAACTTCTCATTGTTCTAAGTAACTTTAAGACTATAAATTGTAAAGAAAGTGCCAACCTGCACTGGTTGAGGGATTTTCCTCATCCAGGAGTTCCCTATCCCTGGGAAATCACAGATCTCATCCTTGTCCCATCATTGTTACTATTAAAAGCAACTGGCCTGGCAGAAAGCACCCCAAATGTGTGGAAACGAAGATTTAAATCCAGGGCTCCAGAGTGGCAGATCTTGAGCCCACTATGCCCTGCTGTAGACCAATAACAGCAGCTATTTCTATAAAAGGTTTAAGGTATGCAGTGGGTTTTGTGGGAGTTTCATTTTCTCCAGTTTGAAAATAAGAAAACTAAGGCTGCAGAAGGCCATGTGATGTCCCTGGGGATACCCAGCTGGGAAGTGTCAGACACAGGGCTTCAGCCTAGGGCTTGTACAATTCTAGACACAGCCCTCCCTTTCCTGTGCTGGAGGGCCACAGAACTCAATGGAGGGCCCTTTGTGACCCTCTGTATGGGTAGGCATGTGTAGCACTGTGCCTTGCAGCTGGAAAGATGAGTTCTTCTGTCCCTCTCAAACACTGGCTGTGCTGCACCCCTGGGGAAGTTGCCTCTCAGCACCCTGAGAGAACTCTCTAAGGCTGTAAATTACAGTTGAGTTGTTAATATACATTAATGAATGGAATTTGAATGCTGGGAGTCACCAACAGCAATAAACTCCCAGGTCTAGACCCCAGCACCCATCCCATGACACTTCCCTCCTGGCAAAAAAATTAAAAACCAACGTGCTAGGGTTTGGAAAAGGCTCCAGCCTTGTGGGGCAGGCAAGAGTACTGACAGAGGAGGAGTCATGCAAGGAGTGAGGAGAGAGAGGAAGGTACCAAGAAGAAAAGAGATAAATGAAAAGATAAACTTAACTATGGAAGGATGAGTAACAACAAAACTAATTGTCATCCATTTATTAAGTACCTACTGTATTCTAGGGTCTGTGCTAAGCACTGAGTATACAACCATCCGTAGCCTCAAAGAACTTACATTCCAATGGGGGAGACAACATATACTAATAAAAACAAAACATATGAACAATAAAGAGAAGACAATGAGGAGGGGGGGCACTGGCATCTGGGAGATAAGGAAAGACTTCATCATATAAATATGAGATATATATGTATGTGTTATATATAATACATAATATACACATATAAATCTCATGTCTGTATGATCTATAATACACACATATATCATATCTATTTTATATATAATGCATATATACATGTGTGTATACACTCATTCTGTATGTACTCATTCCAGACTAGAAAATTCTTGCCACCAAAGTCTACGCACTGTCAGATGGTTTAACATCAGAAATTGATATGATTTTTATCAGTAGAAATGACATGAAACAAGAGGCTGTACTTAAGGACTATGGGACCTTCCACTTTTGGCCGAATCCTTCCATATGTGCCCTCTCCTCTCTCAGAATATGAGCCCCTTGAGATTGGGAACTGTCTGTTTTGCTATTTGTATCCACAGTGCTCTATGCACAGTAAGTATTTAACAAATATTTTCCTTCATCTATATTATTCCCTTCCTATAATATCACAGAAGCTCCTATTTGTGCAACACTTGGAAGTTTTCTTCTAAGCCTCTCTCTGCGAGGGAAAATGTGGTTTAGTGGGAACAGGAGCAGCTTTTGGGTCCAAGTCCTGCTCTGACACTGGCCCCAGGGTCCTCTGGGGTTCTGCTTGGTGGGGGAGGGGGGGGCAATTTCTAGGCTTCTAAGATCATTGGCCTGCATTGGGAAATATCTGGGAGTCCATCTAGTCCAACTCCCTCACTTTACAGATGAGGCAACTGAGGCCCGGCATCACACTGGCAGCAAGCTTCAGAGGCAGAATTTGAACCCAGTGTGGCACAATCTCTCTGGGTGGGCACCGACCACATTTCCCATTATTCCCTAGTGGTATTCTTACCAGTCATCTTCATGCTTTATGTGAATCCACTGCTACCCATTGGCCTGCTATTCAGTTCTAGAACCATGACTGACACTGCTGAAAAGGCTGTATTATTTCCCTATGACTCCATGCCCCAAGATATAGCAGATAGAGAGCTGGGCTCAGACTCAGGAAGACCTGGGTCCAAGTACAACCTCTTTTTTTTTTTTTTTGGTGAGGCAATTGGGGTTAAGTGACTTACCCAGGGGCACACAGCTAGTAAGTGTTAAGTGTCTGAAGCCGAATTTGAACTCAGGTATTCCTGACTCCAGGGCTGATGCTCTATCCACTGTGCCACCTAGCTGCCCCCAAGTACAACCTCTTACTGGAGATGACTGTAGGACCCTCAGCAAGCCCCCCTGCTTCTTTCTCAGTGTGGCTGGCTACACCTAAGACTACTCATTGCAGAGAAAGAGCATTGGAGAAGAGGCTTCCTCACCTGGGAGTCCCCTATGTCCATGAAATCACAGACCCAGTCCCTCTCCTTATGGATGCACTCACCATCCTTGGAACTTTCCAAATTAAATCCCTATCTCTGGCCACCATTTTCTCTCTGTGTGTTGTCTCTTTCAACCCGAATGTACAGTGCTTAAGCAAGAGATTATCTTCATTTTTGTTTTGTATCCCTAGTCTTGGCACCTACTAGTCATTTAAATGCTCATTCATTCATTCATTCATGTGTATGGTCTGTGTGTCTCTGGACAAGACCCTGAACCTTTCAATACCCCAGGCTTTTCTAAATCAACTGTCAGTTGCTTTCCATCCATCTGCCAGTCAGTAATGGTGGAGAGAATTCCCACACCAAGAGTGTCCCAAAACAAGGAAATTGCAAGGCAGAACCAAAAACAGACATAACACACTCCCCCGTGAAGAAGGCAGGACAAATTATTAACTGTCCCCATTTTGTAGATGAGGAAACAGACCCCGAGAAGTTGTCACGATCTTACAGATTTGACAGCTGGAAGGGGACTTAGAGATAAAATAGTCAAATCTTTTATTTTGCAGATGAGAAGAATGAGTGACTTGTTCCAAGTCACACAGCACCTGAGTGACAAGCCAGGTACTCAGACTCTCTCAACATCTCCTAGCTCCAGCTTGAGAACTTTTTTCTTTTTCCCCCGGCCATCAGTAGTCATTTCCAGCCTCTTGTCTGCAAGTTCCCTCCCCCAAAACACACCTTGACTGCAGGTCTGAGCTTAGACCCACTAGTTCAAGGCCAGGCACACCATACACATTTGGGGATAAAAGTGTGTGTGTGTGTGTGTGTGTGTGTGTGTGTGTGTGTGTGTGTGTGTGTGTGTGTGAACATCTCTAACTAATTGGAGGTCTCTAAATAAAATCTAATATTTAAGAAAAAGTATATTTATATGATAAATTTTGGATATATATATATATAGATAGATAGATGAATAGATAGACTTTAGATTACCTTTCACTTTTTTCTTTTTCTTTTTCATGTGAGGCAATTGGGGTTAACTGACTTGTCCAGGGTCATACAGTTAGTGTCAAATATCTGAGGCCTTATTTGAACTCAGGTCCTCTTGACTCCAGGTGCTCTAACCACTGCACCACCTAGCTACTCCTTGTTTTTTTTTCTTGTTTTCTTTGTTTTCAATATTAAAAGTATTTTTTTCAAGTAATATGTAAAGATAATTTTCAACATTTGTTTTAATAAGATTTTGAATTCCAAATTTTTCTGCCTCCCTCCCTTCCCTCTTCCCTCACCAAGACAGCAAGCAATCAGATATAGGTTATATATTTACAATCACATTAAACATATTTCTGCATTAGTCATGTTGTGAAAGAAGAATCAGAACAAAAGGGAAAAACCTCAAAAAAGAAAAAAAAAATAATGGAAATAGTTTGGCTCAATCTGCATTCAGATTCCACAGTCTTTTTTTCGGATGTGGAGAGCACTTCACATCTTGAGTCCTTTGGAACCTTGCTTTTTTTCTCTAACCTGTGCTGTTGCTCATATAAATGAAACTTCACAGGTCAAATTTTCCTCCTTAAAAAGAGAGGGGAGAGACAGAGAGACAGAAAGACAGAGACAGAGACAGAGGAAGAGAGAATAAAAAATAACTTCATGGGAGGAACGATTTTATTTTTTTACACATTTTATCTCTGCATTTTCTTTTTGTTCCTTCCTTCATTTCCTTTTCTGAAGAATTTCATCTAAGATTTTTACTTAGAAGAAGGGAAGGGGAAGGAAGGAGAACTGATTAAGTGATTACTATGTGTCAGTCACTGTGCTAAAAAGTAGGGCTACAAATACAAGCCAAGGAAGACAGTACAAAAGGGGTGCTCGAAAAGGGGTGCCAGAAAAGGGTGGGATAGCTGGAGATGTTCAGGAAGTGCTGCAAAGTCTGGAAATCATGCACAAGACAAATCCAAAGCTGGCAAATCAAAGCCCGGAGTGGTTTCAGGGGCACAGCACATTTTTTTTCCAGGGGGACAAAGTGGCAATGATGGCCCTAGTGGAATGGAGCAGAAATGTCATGGCTGGCGATGTCCAAGAAGCTCTAACTCAACCTTTAATTATTTATATTTTTGTACATTTGTGTCAAGATGTCTGAAGGCCTGGAATTGATCAGTGATTCACTTCTTGGAGACGTGTGGTTCCCGCTGCTCTCTATGGTAACAGGCTTGGCAGATCTGTATGGCCCATTTTTTCCTGCCATTTTTATCTGTGATCAGATTCCCAAACTGAATTCCATCTCTGACGAACATCTTTTCTGTTCTCTATTTTAAACTGCAGTCCAGAAATGCAAATCCCATCCTCAGACACCATTTTGTAGCCAACTGTTAGTTTCCCAAGTCGACTTCCTCGTTCTTCATTTTCATTTGGCAGCAGTAACACATGCACCACCTGTGCCCCTGAAGTCTTCTTCTTTTTTTTTGCCTAGGACTTCATATTCCTTAGCAGTGATGAAATCTGGGTTCCTTCTGCTAGTATTTGTCCCATCCTCCTTCCTCCTACGTGAGTCACTACACATACAAAGTGCTCTTTTCACCATCCCAGGTAGCTGCCCCAGCAGGACAACAGGTGTCTCTATTGTTTATGTCAAGTCAACAAATGGGTGGCTCTGTGTCTCTCATCAGGGAATCTCCAAGACCCGTCACTTTTCTCTTCTTCCTCTGTTATTAGATGACTTTCTATTTTGGATTACCTGTAGATACATCTCATTATTCCTTGGAAGACAAGAAGCTCCTTCCTCCTGAAATGGTCTAGCTTTCTTTATACCTTCCTCATACCTTTTACCCCACTCTCAACGTTCAGTGGTCCTGCCCATCATAATTCTGTGCCATTCTTCCATGTTTCAATGTTCTGACATAATCAGAGTTGCCCTTCACATCCTCTTACTTCTTTGCTTCTGTGAGAACATGAAAAGGATGAATATACATCTCAAACTGCCCTTCTTTTGGAGACCATCCACTACTGCCTACATGAGGTCAACCAGGCCAAAGTCCTTATGCCCTTGTCTGAACTCTACATAATGTAACCTCCCAACAGCTTAAAGAGGGAGCCAAGCCTACTTTCTGGCTCTCTCTCTCTCCCTATCAAATAACATCATAAATTTCTTTCTAAAACTATTTCAGGTTTTGGGGATTGTTTTCACAAACTATACCAGAGTGACGTTTTCCTCCACATTTTGTGTTCCCAGAGCACTTTTCTTTGAATCTATCTCATTCTTCCACCGTTAGATCATATTCTTTGCAAGAGCAGGGCCTGCATTATGTCTAGCATAGCCCAGAACCAAAATAAGTACTTGATAAATGTTTCTTGAAAAGAGTTTGATTCATTCAAAGAATAGTGTGTAACAAGGCAGGGCTTCTTAACCTTATAAATGCCTGGGACCCCTGTGGGTATAGTCTGGTGAAATTGATGGACCCTTTCCCAGAATCTTGTTTTTAAATGCATCAAATAAAATACAAAGGAAACCAATTATGTTAAATTATAGATGTATTTTCCCATCAAAATTACCAGAATTCCTTAAAATATATCCATCATCTCTTGGGGGTTTCAGGTTAAGAACTCTTGCCTTAAAGTTTCCCAATGGCACCACAGAACCTTGGAGTTTGGTAAAGGCTTAGGCAGTTCATGGCTAGGACTTTTATACCCTTAGAGAACTAGGAAGCTGTGTTAGGCCAACCAGTTCCTGTGGGCAGCCATGTCTCCTTTCAGGGAAAGCCAATCCATTTTGCAAGAGGAAAGGAGGAAGGGTGGACCAAACCCATGTCCAATCACTGGATGGCATCCTTCATTTCTTCTGGTATTCCAAGGGTACACAGGCTATCCCATCATTATAGCTCACTCTTGCCATATGGCCAGTTCATTATTTTTGCTCATTCCTTTCTTTGATGATATCGTCTATTTAGGTTCTCTTTCCTAATCCTATCCCTATAGTATGTTACTGCCTGCTCTTATCCAGCCTGTGCCTCTCCCTTGACCTTTGGGTGATACTAATCATTAATTATTCAGAGAATATGCTGTTCCATGATTCACAGTCCTACATCAGCTAAATGTCCATGTTTTTAAAATTGGTCTCTATTTCAGGGTGAGATTTGGGGTTTTTAAAGAAGCTTTGTAATTTCCTGAAGGCAATTCAGTTCGCTTTTCTCTTCCTGTTGAATTCTGGGCCAAATTTATCATCAAGATGTACTGTCCATCCAAAATATATATACTGATTATCAATATTTATGGGTTGTCCATCTGACAGCATGTCATCATCTGAACAATCAGCATTCTTCATCCACTTTGTTTTTCCAGTGTACATTGGCTTCTAGGTGGCAGAGTTCCACTGGACCTGAAGTCAGGAATATCCAAATTCAAATCTAGCCTCAAAAGCTTCCAATTGTTTGTCCCTGAACAAGTCACTTAACCTCTCTCAGCCTGAGTTTCCTTATCAATAAAATAGGGGGGGAAATTGGGTCTATTTCACAGGGTTGTTGAAATAAGATAATATTTGTAAAGCATTTTGTAAATTTCAAAGTACTCTATGCGACCCGGCTATCATCATCATTATCATCAAATGTATGATATAATTACTAGAATCAGACGTAAATCATAATACTTTATCATTATTATTGCGTAGAAAGGTCAAATTCTTTGAGCAGTTATAGATCTCTTCTGGTTGTATCTCCAACAATTCAGGGTTTGATGCAAGAAGCATTATGTCATCTACAACAGGACCATCATCTAGAGAATGTCACCATACACAGGGAATCCCTTATCGACTTGACCTAGGCACTGGATCTTCTCCGTGACAATTAACAAACACCTTACCAAGCAGACATTTTCCCTTTTTATGTATTTCCTAATATTTATGATTAGAAGATTGTTGAATGAGGTTATCTTTGATGTTATATTTTTCAAGGATCTTGAATATTTTGGATGACTAGATGGATGGATAGATGGATGAATGAACAGATGGATGAATGAACAGATGGATGGATGGATGGATGGATGGATGGATGGATGGATGGATGGATGGATGGATGGATGGATGGATGGAGGGGAGGGACCTTGGGGGAGCATCTTGCTGCTTTTAAGGTAGCATTTTGTTTTACCAAATCAAATAAATTTTTATCATCACTGAACAATAAGCTCAGTGGCATCTTGTAATTGCTATGTCTTTCTTTTAATCATGTGATAGTAATGATGTGGTCTACTGTGAAGTATCACTTACAAAAGTGTGTTTGTTCCCTATTGGTAACCTTGTCCAAGATGCCTTTGATGCATGTGTGGCTGACTACTAAAACTGGTGTATAGGGCAGCTAGATGGCACAGTGGATAGAGCACCAGCCCTGGAGTCAGGAGGACCTGAGTTCAAATCCAGCATCAGACACTTAATATTTACTAGCTGTGTGACCCTGGGCAAGTCATTAACTCCAATTGCCTCACCCCCCAAAAATAAATAAATAAACAAACAAACAAACAAATAAATAAATAACCTGGTGTATAGCTGGGAAAGTTCATCACTGCTCCTATTCTCTTGATTACCTATATTTAGCATAAATAAAGTTAGGTTTTTTTTTTCTCCTGCACTTGATATCTCCCCTTTCTTCAGATTATTAAGATTTGCTACTTCATTGCCCTCCCAAAGAGGTTACCTCACACCTGTATATCCATCCTCACACCTGGTCTGATCTAGTTGCTTTTCCCTCCTTTGTTCTTTCAGTACCTCTTCCTCCTCTAGAAGCACATCTGGGGCTAGGATATTAGAGTCCATAGTAATTGTCCTGGCAGAACTGCAAAGGACAATGTACATGTAACAGGATAAAGCTTCCTTAGCTCTGCTGGATTCCACCTTTGCTAATGCATGTCAGGTATGTGGATGGTGTGATAAAATAATGGAATTTGGCAGATGCCCAGGGGTCCCACCTGATTGATTTAGTATTGTTTGAATTGGGTGAGAATGAGAAACTAACTAAGTACCTACTTAAGGATGATTGGATGGGGACCACACCTGGCTGGCTCTGAGTATTGGTGTACTACTGATGTCAGCAAGAGACCACTCTCAACCAATCAGCTTGAAGGACTTCCCCTTTGGGGCAGGGAGAGAGGAACTAGGAAGTGGACACTTGATGAGGGAAAGAGCCTCTTTGTTTTGGTAAGGAATAGGCACATGGTAAGGAGACGGAGAACAGAAGGGCCCCTCTTAATTGTTCAGACACCAGTTTGGTGGTGAGAGATTTCATGTGGGCTGCTAGGAAAGGAAAGGTTTCTGTCTCTCTGGCTATACCAAATAGATCCAAGTTTTAATAAATCTTTAAAAGCCTAAACTCTTGCTGAATTTATCAGTGATTTTAGCCAGCTTCCCCCCAAGACTGGGGCAGGGGGTGGGGGCCAAATTAGAACCTACAATTTAGATTTTAAACAACACATAGTGAATACACTACCTTTGATTGTGAAAAGAATTTGTAATTTTTAAAAAAACCTTTGCAAATCTTTTCCATCTTTCATCTATTTGTTGCCCTTCCAGTCTCATTCCTCCACTATAATATTAACATGAATTATACGAACATCAAAAATATATGCAACAAATTTTCAGTAGGAAAATAAGCTTTACTTTTTCTATTTTGATTCTGATTTCCCTAACCTGCCTTTAGTTCAGGCTGCAGCATGTCCCCAAGACCTGTAGACCAACATTTAGAGGTTCTTTTCATATATTTCAAGTCCAAAAGTGTTCTACATCCCAATCAGTTTGAGAAATGTTAACAACACACTATCCCAGACATAGAATGATCATCATTTTGTACAAAAGCAAGATTATACTTTCATGTGATTTTTAATGCAACTTGTCAAACATAAATTTAACACCTGCTATATACAAGATAGTGCACTTTTTTTTTTAAATGAGAAAGTTACTGTCCTCATGAAGCTTATATTCTCCTGGAGAATACAATATAGCCACAGATAAACAAATACAAGATAATATGAGGAGAGAGAGAATTTTAACAACTATGTACATTAATTAAGGCTCCCCACGGGAGGTAACATTGTGAGTTAGTCCTTGAAGGAAGTCTAGACTTCAAAAAGGCAGAGATAAGAAAGGTGCATCTTTTAGGCATGGGTGACAGCTTCTACAAAGGTAGAGAGGTGGGCAGTGAAATACAAAGTCCATGAGAAGAGCCCATGGGCCAGTTTGGCAAAAATGTCTTCTGTGTAAAGGGGATCAATGTGAAATAAACTTAGAAAACTTTGCTTGGGTCAAGTTGTAAAGGGCTTTAAATGGCAAGTGGAGGAGTTTGTGTTATATAGAAGATCAAACATATCTAAATATAATGATCTTATCTAATAAAAATTATAATAATAAACTGAGCTATACTCAACTTATCTAATAATGATAGCTAACATTTCTGTAGGGATTTAAGGATTATAAAGGACTTTATGTTATCTCATTTTTGTCTGAGTATCAGAGGATGATATTTAGAAGACAAAAGAACCTCAGCAGTCAACTTGTCCAACCCCGCTGTGACTTCCCTAAATGTCACCCAGATAGTAAGTGGGAGATCCAGGTTCTTTCCCCCACACTGTTCTGCCACACCAGTTGGTTACTATTACATTCAAACAAAATATAAAAATAATTTTTTTTTTTAGTGGAGCATGAGAGTTAAGTGACTTACCCAGAGTCACACAGCTAATAAGAGGCTAGATTTGAACTCAGGTTCTCCTGAATCCAGAGCCAGTACTTTATCCACTTTACCACCTAGCTACACCCATAATAATTTCTTTTTACGAAAATTAAAACGATATGTGTAAGGAGCAGCTAGGTGGTACAGTGGATAGAGCACCAGCCCTGGAGTCAGGAGTACCTGAGTTCAAATCCAGCCTCAGACACTTAACACTTACTAGCTGTGTGACCTTGGGCAAATCACTTGACCCTCACTGCCCTGCAAAAAATAAAATTAAATTAAAAAAAAAAAACATATGCGTCTGGATAGCTAGATGGTGCAGTGGATAAAGCACCAGCCTTTGATTCAGGAGGACCTGAGTTCAAATACGACCTCAGACACTTGACACTAGCTGCGTGACCCTGGGCAAGGCACTTAAACCTCACTGCCCTGCAAAAATAAACAAAACAAAAACAAACAAACAAAAAAACTATATGCATCTGAAATTTCCTGTCTATAAAATGAGGTTAAAGTTAGCTACTTCAGGAGCCTATTACAAATTGGAATTCACTGTGGGTTCTGCAGCACTATTAAAACCCTTGTCCCTTTTCCAAAGAGGAAAGTAATACCTCTAATCAGTTTGTCTTTGCTTTTGTGGCAATAACTGATCAAACCTCTGGATATGGATTCCTTTAGTGGAGGGCTCAAAAATATAGAGGCTTTTTAACTATTTGTAACCTTATGTAATCCAGAAGGAAAGAACAAAGGCAAATGATTGAGTCATCGCCATCACTTTTAATGAGATTTCTAAAGGAGGATCTAGTCCCTTGTCTTCTTTCCCAACACCTGCTAGTTCTGTGATATTCCCAAGATTGCTAATGACAGTGACAATTAGTGCTATGGATAACTCATGCAATGACTGAAAACCAATGACAAAATTAGAAGGAATTGCTTTCTGCATGGGGTGAAATCTCATGTTACACTGAAGTGACAACTCAACCCAATAACATTAAATAAGCACCTACTACTTGCCAGGCATCATCCATAGGGCCAGGGATACAAAGACAAGAATAAAATAGCCCCTGCCCTCACAGAGTTTACATTCCATTAATGGGATGAAACATATACACAGAGAACTAAATATAACACAAGGTAACCTGATAAAGAAAGAAAAACACTTGTAACTGGGAGGATTAAGCAAGGCTTCGCAGAGAAAAGGTGGGCAGCTAGGTGGCACAGTGAATAGAGCATGAGTCTTCCTGACTTCAATCTGGCCTCAGACACTAGCTGTGTGACCCTGGATCAGTCACTTAACCCTGTCTGTCACAGAGAAGATGACACCTGAAATGCACTATGCAGGATTCAAAAATGTAGAGATGACAGAGTACATTCCAGGCATGTGGGTGGCCTATGCAAAGGCTCAGACTTGGGAGATGTTTTGATTTTTCCCCCCTAGGGAGACCACTGAGGTGGGGAGGGGAAGGGGCAGGTCCTGTTTTTCTTTCAAAGGATCCTTTAAATCCATTAGGGGTTCTTAACCTCTTTTGTGTCATGGTCCTCTTAGCTAGTCTGGTGTTGCCTATAGACCTCTTCTCAGAATGTTTATATATACATAAAAAAAATCCATAAGATTGGGGGCAGCTAGGTGGCACACTGGATAAAGCACCAGCCCTGGATTCAGGAGGACCTGAGTTCAAATCCGGCCTCAGACACTTGACACTTACTAGATGTGTGACCCTTGGCAAGTCTCTTAACCCTCATTGCCCCGCAAAAAACAAAAAACAAAAATAAGTCAAAAATCCATAAGATTACAAAGAAAACCAATTATATTGAAATACAGTGCTAATGTATCCATATGTAGATATATCTATACACAGATGTACACATATATTATATATGTATTGTGTTTGTATATGTATGTATGTGTGTGTATATGCACACATACACACATGCATACATATACAAATTCATAAGCCACAGGTTTAAAACCCCTCCTTAGATTCATCCTGGATTTGAAGTGTTAGCACTTAAAAGATCTTCCTGCCCCCTACCAAGCCTACCATGAACCAAGGGCTTGTTGAGAAAGATGTGTTCCAAAGTTGGAATCGCACTGAATCTCAGTTCCTTCGGACAATCACAGAAGCTGAGAAGAGATAGCAGAGGCCGATGTCCTCTGGTATTATCACTCTTTTTTCTGATGCTCTTTGCTGAATATTGCAGTTATGATCTCTGATGGGCATTTTGTCTCTGTTCAGGGCATCTTATCTCTTCTGGGCATCAAGTTATTTCAATTTCACCATCACCAGTAACATCTTCTGGTCTTGAGGGCCTCCTCTTTTGATCCTTTGCTCCTGTTTACTAACAAATGGTAGCCAGAAAGTATTTGCCCCAATAGGTGGGATCCTTACATTAGCCGGGAGCTGAGCCTAGGACCAACCACATCTAATTAAAGAGACTGAACAAAAGCCATCCAGATTGCCCTCAGGGTAAGGTGAAGCTTCATTTTTTTTGCCTGATTTTGTCTAGTGCTGATTCAAAGTCCAGATCCCAGACCACTAACCAATTTATGGTTGGAAAATGTCTTATAGTGGCCATTTGTGATCCTGTGTCCTTGAAAATCCATTTCAAGGACTCTTCCTTAACACCCTAAAAAAGGGAAATCAGTGGGGATGTATGTAGAGTGGGGCTATGAAGTTTCCTCCCCCCTGCCAAAATCCTCTTTGACTGTCATGAAAATTGAATTGAATAAGGAAAAAAAGCTAAATGAAGAAGGCAAGATGATTAGCCTACCCTACTAGGCCACATAAGCATCATAGATATCTATCTGGAAGGGATTTCAGGGGCCATCCTAGTCCAACCCCCTAATTTTACAGATGAACATAAAGTCCAGTAAAGTTATTTGTGATACCCCATGTTACAGAGGTAGGAAGGGTCAAAGGCAGGATTTGAACTGAGGTCTTCCCAGTCTTTTGGAGGTAGCTAGATAGTGCTGCACTGGATAGAGTGCTGGGCCCAGAATAAGGAAGCTGTATCTTCATGAGTTTAAATCTGGCCTCAGATACTAGCTATGTTACTTACCCTGAGCAAGTCACTTCACCCTGTTGGCCTCAGTTTCCTCTTTTGTAAAATGAGCTGGAGAAGGAAATGGCAAACTACTCCAGTGTCTGCCAAGAAAATCCCAAGGGGGTCACAAAGAGTCGGACATGATTAAAATGATTGAACAACATACACAGACACACAGACACCAGATGGATGGAGGGGGGAAAACTAGAGTCAAAGAAATGAGTCAGGGGAAGATTGTAAGTCCTGCAAAGGTGTTTTGTGTCTGAGAACTAGAATAGGGGCAATGGTACTAGAAAAATACTAATAGATTGGAAGGATGTTATAAAGGAAGTGGGGAGGCCTTTGAGGTTTTGGACTGGCCAGAATATAGCACCAACAATGGGCTTTTTGGTGGTTCTTGCTGTTGCTGGCAAGATATGCATATTGTTAAGGCTAAAATTCTAGCTAAACTGTCTAAAATATCTAATGAGTGGTTGCCAATAAATTATAAGCTTTAGCAAGAGTTAGACTTTTAAGCATTTATTAAGGAGAATAAGAATTTGGTAAAGAGAGAGAAAAAGGCCTAGATTCCTATCTATTAAAGGGAGAGCACATTTCTAGCTCCCTTCTCCGCCAGAGTCCAGAGGAAAGAGAGCGAGCCTGAGCGCCAGTCTCTTCCTTCCTCCTCCCACTAGCCCACGTCACTTCCTGACTCCTGGTCTTGCCCTCAAAGACCTTCCCTTCATGGGCAGAACTCTTCTACAGTAAGTATCCAGCAGGTGGCGTTATTCCAATCGTTACAGTCCCCCCTGTTGTTCCTCAAGAAACAAAATGTTTCCTTGACGGAACAGTAAAAAGAATATAATAACTATTGCTAACTAATAATATGTGAACAACAATATAGAAAAGGAAGAGAGGAAAGTTTTGTCCAGAGGGGCGATTTTTTTTTTTCTCATGAACCGACGCTTTGACATTAGTCTTGCAAAGGGAGGGCCTCTGCAGAGAATACATGTTACAGATGGTGTATATTATAACAGAAAGAGAAAAAAAACAACAAAAACAACAAATCAAAACTGTTCATTTAAAGTCTCTGAAAGTCTTTTCTCAGATGTCCTCTAGGTGTAGTCGTAGAATCGAAGTCTTTTCAGGGGTTGATGTGTGGATGCTGGTAATCAGCCAGGAAAATTTCCTACAAAATTGAGCTTAACACAACTTTAAAATAGCTTTGTCAATAATCAAATCAAACAATGAAAGTTCTCAAAAACATGTCTAAGGGAATTCAGAATCTTAGTTGTTACACATGAAACATATAATAAAACAAAAATTAAAACATTCTTTAAAATTATAATATTACTATAGTCCCCCCTTATGGAGGGTAATTGAGAAGACAATTGCTGCAATATTAATAAAAATAATTTTTATCTTTGTTTTATCACTTTTTGCATCATCTGCCTAATTATCCTCATGCCATTATGAGAAATTAAAAAATCTAATATAATTGGTAACAGGTGTCAAGGCCAAATTCAACACTGTATTTATCATGACACCTGAGATAATTATGGGGGTTACCATAAAAGAACAGAGAAATGATGGGATATGAGCATTCCCACACTTGAGCAATATATACTGCCCATGCAGTATGCCAGGTCTAAAATAGGTGGATGGAATATATGTCCATGCCACCGAACATATTGGAGGAAACTGAGTCAGACTTAATCAGATGCATGGGATTGAGATGTCCATGGCATCAGGCATATAGGAGGGAGCATAGAAGCCAGGTGTAGGAGTGAGATGGGTGGGATGAATACTTCCAGCCATCTGTACAATATTGTGGGGAAAAATAAAATAAAATATTAAACCAAGAGAATCCAACCTCAACATTTGTCAAAAGCCGTTCTCTCAGCCATACCTTGACTTCATGCATGTCTCCCCTCATGTGACAGTTCAGTGTCTGCTCTTGCATGTATTCCTCTTGTGATTGGATGGCACCTTGGCCAACTGGCATCTGATAACTCAGAATAAAGGCAATTAATGTCTTAAATGATAAGTTCCCATAATCCAAGTCTCATATGGATTTAAAAATTGAGGATAATAAATGATTGCAAAAAATGTGAATACATCTTGACTTGACACAATATATATTTATGCAACAATTTCAAATAATACCCCTTTTTTTTTACTTAGTATACAATCACTTTTGTGAAAAATCAGAACATATTTAAATACAAGTTAAAGCACAACACAATCCTAAAGAAAACTTTTTTTGAAAAAAAAAACTTTTACAAACATTCCCCTCTTTTTTTAAAAATATGCTTATCAAAAATAATACTTCTAGAATCAATTTACACTTGCCATGGCAACCAATTTGCCAAGGAAATACTTTAAAGAGTTTGATCAAATAATCAGTTGAGAAAAAATAACAAAAACAAACAACTCAGAATATGGGAGCACAATACTCCTAGAATTAACATTGTATTATGAAATCAAAACCATCTTGCAATGTTTCAAAATTAGAGAGATGAATAAATAGAAAAAAAATACACACGGAACAATAAAAGACAATGAAATTCAAACTAGGGAAATCTAAATGAATATGAACTTAATAAGAGTATTATAAAATATAAACTTGATCACATGACTAAAAAGCTTTTACAAATATTCTCCTTGTTTTAAAAACTAAGTATAAAATACAATCTCAAAAGCATGAAAATCTCTATAAAAATAAACCCATACCATTAATTTCAAAATGTAGATGTAATAGCATAGAAATCCTATGTAACCTCTGAACTGACATTAATAATCTGAGTGAAGTTAGAACACTTGATTCCGATATCTAAAATCCCCAATACTCATATCAATACCTTGCTGCTTACTTCTACATTTCTGTAAAATATATACCCTTCCATGGCAAAAGAAGCGGAGTCTTGAACTATGGTGATGATTGTCATTCTTATTCAGCTTAAGTTTTTCTTCTTTAACCCCTCTATATTGTCTGTCAGTCTTTTCACCATACAAATGCTTTATAATATTACTAATTAAAGACAAAAGCAGGTTAGCAAAATTACGAACAAAACGGGCATATGTGGAACTTAAAGGGCTTTCTAAGGTTGTCTCAGAAGCACAGCCAGGCTGGGGAAGGGCTGAGCCTGAAGCTGCAAATGTAGTTAGAGAAAGTTGCGCATGAGCATTAGATTTCTGGACTTCCCAGGCCAGGGAAGCAATGGGCTTGGCCATGGGAGGAGTAGAGGGTGGGGTCTGGAGAGGAGGGGAGGGACCAGAGCAATTTGAATCAGACTTGATTTTGAACTCAGGCCTGGATTCCTCTTCCCCCACTTTGCCTCCAGGTGCTAGGGGATTAAAAGCTTCTAGAGGGTGGGTCATTGCCTCCAGGCATGCAAAATTAGAGCAACAATTAGTGTTAGAACTGGGAAAAGCTGCAGGAATCTCTTCAGGTTTCTCTGAAAAAGCATGGTTGGGAGAGGGAGAGATATTTCCTTGTGTGAGTAAATTGCTGGCTCTTTTAACAAAAATAAAAAGAAAAATAGAAAATCCACAAAAACAAAGCATTAACATGATCTTATCTCCCATTTGTCTGGTTAAACAGACTAAAATCAAAAATAGGGTAATTAGGGAGTTTAAAAGGTCCATTCGAAAAAATTTAAAGGGAAAACACAGCCAGTACACCAGTACTTAGTAGGGGAAATTTCTTACCCAACCAGAAGATCAGAAGACTGAGGTTTAGCTTTCCTCTTCGTGGTCAGCCATCTGTTAAGGCTAAAATTCTAGCTAAACTGTCTAAAATATCTAATGAGTGGTCGCCAATAAATTATAAGCTTTAGCAAGAGTTAGACTTTTAAGCATTTATTAAGGAGAATAAGAATTTGGTAAAGAGAGAGAAAAAGGCCTAGATTCCTATCTATTAAAGGGAGAGCACATTTCTAGCTCCCTTCTCCGCCAGAGTCCAGAGGAAAGAGAGCGAGCCTGAGCGCCAGTCTCTTCCTTCCTCCTCCCACTAGCCCACGTCACTTCCTGACTCCTGGTCTTGCCCTCAAAGACCTTCCCTTCATGGGCAGAACTCTTCTACAGTAAGTATCCAGCAGGTGGCGTTATTCCAATCGTTACAATATAGATATGTTGTGTCAACCACCAAAAAAAAAGACCCGTTTTCGCTCTATATTCTGGTCGGCCCCAAACCTCAAAGTCCTCCCCGCTTCCTTCACAACATTGCTCCAATCTGTTGGTGCCTTTCTGGTATCACTGTCACATTCTAGTTCCGGGACTCAAAATCCCTTCCCTGGACTCTTACAGTCCCCACTGAATTCATTTCTTTGACTGTGGTTTTTCCCCTTCCATACATGTGTCTGTTCTATATTCTACCCAAGTCAGACAGTCAATACACATTTATTAATTGTGTTAAGCACCAGGGATATAAAGACAGGCAAAAAGTCCTGCCCTCAAAGAACTTTCTGTCTAATTTCAGAAGGACTCTTTCCCCTGTACCTCCTCTACTCCAAAATCTTCAATGGGTTTCCTATTGTCCATTGAATAATGACTAATTTCCTAACCTGGCATTCAAGGCTGTCAAAATATGGTTCTGACCTATTTTTTCCAGCCTATTTTTCTCATAAAGGAATTTTTATAGCATTCCTTAAAGGAATCTTACACTTAAACCAAAATGTTTTACTTTCTGTTCCTCCGATTCACTCATCATTTTCCTAACTATGCCTTGTTTGAAGCCCTTCCTTATACCTAGACCATTAACTTTCAAACTTTTTGGTCTCAGCACCTCTTTACATGTTTACAAATTATTGTGGACCCCAAAAGAGCTTTTGTTTATGTGGGTTACAGCTAGTGATATTTACCATATTAGAAATGTTAAAATCTTATTAATATTGTGAAAATAGGTTGGACTTCATGGAGCTCCTGAAAAGGTCTCAGGAGATACCCCACTGTCAGCCCTAGGACCACAACCCAAGAATCTATGGCCTAAATTATCAGATCTCCTGTATTTCTCTTCACCTCTGCCTGCATTTCTACCTTTTGAAACACTGTTTATCCCATTAGATTGTAAGTTCCTTGAAGGCAAGGTCTGTCTTCTGCCTCCTTTTATATCCCCAGAACTTAGCAGAGTGTCTAGCATGTAGTCAGCTCTTAATAAATGTTGATAATGATGGGTCCTCCAATAACCAGTTTAAACGTCTTTCTTCCCTGAAGCCTTCCTTCTCCAATGACACGAGGCAGAAGTAACTTCTCCCTCCTAGTGGGCTTCATCTAAGCTTCGCTTTTGACATTTACCTTTTATTTTTCATTGCTTTGTAGTTATTTGTGTAGGTGGCTAATTATCCCTTCTAGCTGGTAACCTCCATGAATTCAGGGATTCTGTCTAATCATTTTTCTTTCACTCAAATCATGCAATCATCCAGAATAGGTATTTAGTAAATGTAGGCTCATTTGAATTTAAATGTAACAAATCAGATGTGAATTGGAGCAACCATTTTGGCAATGATTTTTTGATTATTTAAGAAAAGTGACCAAAAGTATGTACCTTTTAAAAACAGAGATCCTTCCTTGACAATATACTCCCAGGGAAGTCAAAGACAGAAACAAAAGTTCAATATATTCCAAAATATCCACTGTAGTACTTTTCTGATAACAAAGAATGAGAAAGAATTGGGGTTCCCCATGGTTTGGGGAATGACAAAATAAACAATGGTAGATGATGTAATAGAAAGTTGGTACAAATATTATGATACATGAATGTAAGGAAAAGTTAACATAACGAAATGACGATATATAAAAGTGATGGAATATTATTGTTTTATAAGAAATGACAAAAAAAGATGGTTTTGGAAAAGCCTGAAAAGACTTATGCAAAGTGATGCAGAATGAAATGAGCAGAACCAGGAGAAAAAATTATACAATAACACTGTAAAGACAAACCACTTTAAGAGGAAGGTGAGGGGAAATTGCCACATAATCAGGATATACAAGTAGATGTGTATAAAAACAGGGAGAAGGGTAGGAGAGCAGCTGAGGAACTCATTTCTGTCTGAGCTCATCAAAGGAAGGAAGAATACATGCTTACAGTTGAGTATATACTCACTCAACAAAGAAATGAGAAAAGAGAAGAGAGAGATGGGAGAATTAGAGGGAAGGTTGTTTGTTCTTTGTTTTCTAAGAGGACTAATAATAACATCAGGGTGATGTCCTCATTTGCACATGAATTGGATTTAAGTGAGGGAGAGTTGTGAAAACTTGTCAGCTTTACTCAATCTTTCAGAGTCACTGAAGTCCAGTGGCAGGACAAAAGTCGGGATGATTGGCCAGGACCTGGGTTGCCCTAGACAGTCGTGGAGACTGCCCGGTGTCTGACCGAGCATGGACATCAGAACAAATTGTTCTCACGTGCCCATTCCACTGGGGAAAGTCTTCACATGCTTGGGGTAGACATCCCCCCAGCAGATTTGAGGGAAGGTAAACTGAGGGAATTAGTCCCGAGTAAAACAAACTTTAAGCATGTACAAAGATATTTAAAACTCTTTTTAAGGTGGCAAGGAATGAGAAACTGAGAGGGTAGTCATCAACTGAGAATGGCTGCCCAAGTTATGGGATAGAAATGTAATGGAATATTATTGTGCTGAGAGAAATGATGAAAAGGATGGCTTCAGAGAAAGTTGGAAAGACTCATATGAACTAATGTACAGCAAAATGAGCAAAAAAGGAGAACAATTTATATAATAATGGCAATACAGTAAAAACAAATCATTTTGAAGGACTTAAAAACTCTGATCACCACAATATCGAATCACAATTCCAGCTGGCTGATGATGAATCCTGTCAGAGAAGTGGTGAACTAGGGTGGAGAATGTCACAATTTTTTTGAATGTGGCCAATGCAATGTGTTTTGCTTGACTGTGCTTATTTGTTTAAAGGCTGGGGGGGGGGGGGGCTCTTTTCTTTTTCCAGAGTTTAAAAAGAGGGGAGAGGGGCAGCTAGGTGGAGCAGTGGATAAAGCACTGGCCTTGGATTCAGGAGGACCTGAGTTCAAATCCAGCCTCAGACACTTGACACTAGTTAAGCTGTGTGATCCTGGGCAAGTCACTAACCCTCATTGCCCTGAAAAAAAAAGAGGGGAAAAACCCAGATTTTTGTTAATTTCAAAATAATAATAATAATAATACATTTTTTTAAAAAGTCAAAAATACAAAAAAGATGCCCAAGTGGATGGGTAAAATTCCTTTTCTGCCCACCAACAAAAAACTAAAACAAAGCTTGTCTCCAGGAAGCTCTTCTCAACAAAAATCCAACTCACTGGACTTCTCTGCTTAAATTTGGATTTTTCAAATTCCTTAAAAGAAATCTGAAGGATATACACAAAGGTATGTACACTTTGGCTATGAAACCTAAATGAAAAGTAAAGAGGTAATGCTCTCACATCAATATTTTACAGACCACTTTTTCTGCAATGCCGATCTTTTTTCTCCATTGTTAATGATTGCCACAGAGGCTTTTCCAGGCTGGAAAAGGAGGTGCCTGTTTTGCTATTTCCCCGGACACTAATCAATACCCAACCAAACAGGGTCCTCTCCTCCCCTAAGAGCCAGAAAAATCAATGTGGGAAGTCCAGTCTTAGCTCACAAAAGGCTGACGTAAAGGGCCAAAAGGTCTCCAGTGATTAGCAGCTGGTGCAGACAGGGCCAGGGAAGCTGGGGGCATTCAGTCAGCAGGAAGATCAGAAGGCTGATTTCACACCTGGGAGGCACCAGCTGGCTAGTTTGAAAGATCATTATCTTTACTCTTGAGGGAATGGGGTGGGGGGATTCTCTTGACCAAAAGAAATGAAACACCCTCAGTTTCCAGGAACCCTGAATGAGAAGGGATGCAGAGTTTGGAACTGCATCCAGAATATTCTGGTGGGCTGCTTAGAAGCATTTTTAATATTGCCTTCCAGATGTTACGTTACATTGACCAAGATTTGGCCCACATGAATGTAAAAACAGGCTCATGGAATCTATGGCCTCCATATGAAAGAATTGTTCTGTTGCCTATTTCAGATTCATATCCCATACCTCCCTCTGCCCATGCCATAACTCCTAGTTAGGCTGTGGCTGATCAAGAACCCAACATATTGGATGAGAGACCTAGGCCTTCACATCTAGAGTTCTCTGCATCCATGATCCCAGTCCCTGGGGAATTTAATCCACCGATCTTTAGAGCTCCCTCCTTTGGGACCAACCCAGTTGATTGATAACTGACTGTGTCCAAACCAGACCACCAGTTCTCCTGGCTGGCCCTAGACACCAGGCAAAGTCCACCAGCTTCTTCTTCCCCACCACAGAACTACTTCCACTGGTCGCTTGAGGTCGTCTTTACATGTGCTCTCTTTATCTATTAGAATGTAAACTCACGGAGGGCAGAGATGGTCTCTTTTGTAACCTGTGTATCCTGTGTACTATGGGTCTTCCCATTCAGTATTCCATTCATTTCTAAGGTGACAGCACTGCCTCCAATGGCATCTTCCAAGGTAGAAGAGTCTAGGAGTCTGTTTCAGGGAGAGTTGTGATGACATACAATGGAAGTGCCTTATACAGACTGTGGAGCATGTATAGACATTCTATAACTGGGGCAGCTAGGTGGCATAGTGGATAAAGCACTGGTCCTGGATTTAGGAGGACCTGAGTTCAAATCCGGCCTCAGATACTTGACATTTACTACCTGTGTGACCCTGGGCAAATCACTTAACCCTCATTGCCCTGACAAAAAAAAAAAAAGTAAGAAAGAAAGAAAGAAAGAAAGAAAGAAAGAAAGAAAGAAAGAAAGAAAGAAAGAAAGAAAGAAAGAAAGAAAGAAAGAAAGAAAGAAAGAAAGAAAGAAAGAAAGAAAGAAAGAAAGAAAGAAAGAAAGAAAGAAAGAAAGAAAGAAAGAAAGAAAGAGAAAAAGACATTCTATCACTGGTTATAGTTGGCTAGCTATGTGGTAAATAAGAAGCTCTTTCAACGGATGCAGAGACATTCAAAATGAACTACCTACCCCAGCAGAAGTGTCAAACTTGGGGCAGCTAGGTGGCGCAGTGGATAAAGTACTAGATAAAGCACCAGCCCTGGATTCAGGAGGACCTGAGTTCAAATCCAGCCTCAGACACTTGACACTTACTAGCTGTGTGACCTTAGGCAAGTCACTTAACCCCCATTGCCCCACAAAAACAAAACAAACAAACAAAACTCCCCAATGTGGCCTAACCAGATTATAATGTAGTTAAGAAATGTTGAACAAAAATGCAATACAACTCAAAATAATGTTAACTTGTGGTTTTCTAATCCAATATACCACCATTAGAGGAATCATTTCTGTTTGAGTTTGACACCAATATCTGAGCTTCTGGTGTTTTTCTTTTTGAATTTTCATTCTTTTAGGCTCTTCTCCCTTGTTTTGGCTCCTTCAATGATGGAGTCTGGTTCAAAATAAACAAACAAACAAATAAATAAACAAATTAATGAATGAACGAATGAATGCAGGCAAGTGAAAGGTTTGGGGCCTTTTCTCCCCCAAAGCTATGCAGCCCCATGATCATGTTTTTTTACTTGCCTCAAATGTTAGTTCTTTTGCATCTTAGGGGAAAATTAATCTAGAGGCTTTGACCCTGTGAGTTCTGAAAGCTCAGGCCTCTGGGATACTAAGTCCATATCAGGTTTTATAGCCAGCTCAGCAGGGATACCTGAGGAGCAAGGAGTAACCTTGGAGAGAGATCTTTGACATCTAACCCAGCTGTAATAGAGACAAGGACTCAGCTGGCAGCAGAGTGCTACCTTTGCTTGTGATTTTGGTGGGACCAGTACTAAGTAAGAACTGCTAGGAGTGAGAGCCTTTAGAAGAAGAAAAAAAGAAAAACTAATTAATTTAAAATTTTTTTAAATTATCATGCCCCTCCCTTTTCATAAAAGTATATATGCA